>NC_072472.1:8325870-8523370 GCF_027596085.1 Anoplopoma fimbria | reverse complement strand
TGGACAGAGCAGACTGACTGGGAGGCAGTGGAGCTATCAGACAGCTCAAACTGTCTGGTTTTCAATGTCAGCGGTGTCATCATAGCTGCAAACCATAAAAACAAAACATCCAGTTTAGAAAAGTCATTCTTTGGGAGTTGTCTGGTATTCTTTAGCTAATAATGAGCAAAGATTTGGCATTGAACCTTCTGAATGAATAAATGAATGAATGAATGAATGAATGGTCAAGATGCTCACTAACAGGATATTGCCCCAACTTAATGAGGCTTTTAAAGCAAGGACAGCAGCAATGCTGCAACAAAGCAGGAGACAATCCCCCCTCTATATATTAAAAATGGATGTAAAGTAGGCCAGCTAGTAAAATAAACGTCCCCCCTAAGACTATAGCTCTCTTGATTCCACTGGCTTAAGTGCATGTGCATCCAGGCATGATGGAATGACAGCAGATAGGACAGAGTTTTGCCGAATCCAGTCTTCGTAGATTTGCCAGTGAGAGCGAGCGAGATCTTTGAAGAAGTGGGTAAGTGGGCCACTGTTGCACAGGCAAGTCGATAGGAGTTAATTCAAACGGAAAATACATAAGGTCTGACAAGTTCCAAGTGAGTTTTGCATTGGCAAAAACCCCATTCGAAAAGATGAGATGAAAGTACTGTTAATAACAGACAAAATAATTACTGTCCACTGATAATCCCATCGCTACCTGTGTTATTGCTATGCATCTGTTATGTGTTGAGTACTGTTTTTTCTGTCACAAAACATAATTCCTAAGACTTGGTAATATGTAAACATATCAATGTAACAACCATAAATATGTCTCACAACACACCTGTACTTGAGTCTATGTAACATATCAGCCAGTCTGCCAGTTGAATTATAGGACACAACTACATGTATGACACAAATGTATTATTGTATATTAGAAACATGGAAGCCCAGACTGCAAACCTTTGTCTTTGTTATTCACAGCAGCAGGGAGCAGGAGTGAACCTTTGGCTACATGCACAGGCTGATCAGAAGAGAGCAAAGACAAAGGCTTACATTCAAGACTCTTTTTTTTCAATTGCTAGGATGAGCCTGAAGCTGCAGGAGAAAACACACTTCAGCTGCTTTACACTATTGCTCATAATGCTGAAAATGAATTATTATTCCCACTTTTGTTCAAAAAGATGAAAAGAAACCATGTGAGCTGCCGGTCTAACATGTTTAATAGGAGTATGAGCCATGAAGTCACTGTTACTAAGCAGCTGAACAGAGCAGATTGGGCAGCTGCATCCGCCTGGGATGGTTTGGCTACCGACCAGCTGCTGCTGAAATAAGGTTAAAGAGCCTCCAAGGATGTACGGTCAGATATTTCAATCCTGTATCCCTTGAAGCGAGGCTGGCTTTCTAATCAAGTATGACACCGGGGTTTCCATGTCATGGAGTATGACTCATAATTATCTGCGCCAGGAGGCTCATGCTACCGGTTGCATTTGCATGTGCATGTGCATCGGTGAGTAAGTGAGTGTAAATGTTTAATAGACTTGTTCTTGTATAGCTTTTTGTAGTTCTACGACTGTGAATATGGGGTTACGGGTCTTTCCCAAGGACACATCGACATGGACTAGCGGAGCCGGGGATCAAACAGCCTGTTAATATGCCCAAAACCCATATTACCAGACTGAAATCCCAAGACTTGTCACAGAATATGCAATTAGGAAAACCCTATATTTTCATACTGACACTTGGTTTTTATAAGCTTGTACTATTGTATTATTATAGATGTGGGTTTAGCCATTTGTGGGTTGTACTTAGTAAATCACACAATACAGCAGTTGTTGTTGCAGACACATCTAGGGGAGATCTGCACTCTACTAAGTGCACCTTCATAGTAAAAATATGAGTTTTAAACTGCCAACCCTTTTCTGAGTTGTGTCTAAAGGGTTTTAGCTAAAAAATAATCTACATTAAATGTTCTGCAGAGGAAGTTATTTCTATTTACACACATCAATGTCTTTCGGTGTTATTTGTTTAGACACGGAAAAACATTCAGATAGCAGGAAAAAAAGGCACAAAATCTTTTCACAGGATGTGTTTTAAAATGAATAAGCAGTTATTCAGCTAGTCAGTGAATACTATAACCTCTGGGAGTGACCCCTGTGGTGCTGAGAAGAAGATGGATAGAAGTGCTTTCATGACAGACATTCTTTGGCGGAATTGGTCTGAAACTCAAAAACCTGGCTCGACCCCTGTTCTCCTCTGGCTTGGCAAGGATGGTCAGGACTAAAGTGAAAGACAGACTGTTATCCTGGACTGACCCAGCTCTGTGTCCTGCATTACCAAACTACTACTGAAGCCTTCACTGCTTTGGTGTAGGTTTTATTATTCTTGTAATATATCACAACTCTTTTATGTGACATAACCCTGAGCCCTTGTATGTTTGAGGTGATTTTATGAATACATTTTTTAGAAACTTTTGAAATATCACAGAAAATAGTGACATTTGCATTAAAGAATACAATTGACCTGTGAAACATGTGCAGTGCAGATCAAATCAAAGAATTACCGATACCAGCCACAGATCACAGACTATTTCCCTCTTCCTGTCCTGATCAAAGCAGAGCCCCATTAGGGACAACTGACAATTACCACAAACAGGAGTCAGCAATAAGATGCAACACAAACAATACCATGGTGCTATTGTAAAATGAAATCCTGTTAACAAAGATACCACAGAACAAAAAGATTGATAAATGAAGAGAGTTCATTCTTGACCTTGGACCCAAAGGATAGAAAAACAAATCCATGTCTCTGAGCATTTTAAATCGATAGAAAGCTCCAGAACAGCTATTAAATGGACCTTGTGTTAAAACTTTTTATCTTGATTTTAAGCCAACATGGATGAGACGTGCTTATGAAATCTGAAAACCTACAATTCCATAACAGCTGGGCAACTTCATCTGCTGAGGAAGATCATGTGATATGATTGACAGCCCCAGAAACGCTACTAAAAGGACTTGTGTGTTGAGATTGTTTTGTCAGACAAGATCATGAATAATCGACCTGCTAAATAATGAATGCCGGACAAAGTACTATGCTACGACATGGATAACAAATACAGCATAGATAATACGTATGAATAAAAAAATCTTCATACTGTATTTGATTATTTCGTATAGGATACCAAAAATTTGGTTCACTTTTCTCCCCAAAATGTATATATAAAAAGTTTGAAATCGAATAATTTTAAAGAGTAAATTGTAGATATGAAAGATTAATAAATAAGACAAATGTCTTAAATTTTTCCTATTGTCCTTTAACTCTAGTAAATTTAGTACAAACAAATGCTCACCTTCAACACAAAACCCTTACCAATCAAACCTGTAATAAAGATGCAAAAGAAGACAATTTGTTCTTTATGGTCAAAGGCCATTTTTTGTTTTATTTTTTACAGCATTACTCCTTTTTTCAGTTTCTGTAATAATCTAGACGAAAGTAGGAGGAGGGGTTAAAGTCTCGCTGGAAGACAGACGGGGTAAAGATAAAAACAAATCTTCTGTGGAATAAAGAAAAAATATATACATTACATTATATGATAATATCAACCGCCTGAAAAAAAATCTTTAAAAAGGAACATACAAGCGGATAAGAGGAGGGAAAGTGCATTTAAGGCAACTGCTAGTTAGCTGAGTTTGCACAAAAATAGTCTCAGTCATTCACCTCGGTTAAGTGAATAGATTGGGTCATAGTTAGTGTCCGCTATGTAATGAGATGCCTTGATACACTAGACCTGTGAATGTAGAGGGGGTATGGTGGAAGACACACCAGCTCAGGTACATACGGAACAAGGACGGCCTAAATATTGCAGGGACTGGGCAGTTTGCTTGACAGGAGAGAAGTGGAGCAGGTGTAGTGTTGCATTAACTTTCTCCTGTTTCATTTTGGGGGCAGTGGCGAGTAGTGTTTTGTAAAACAGGCTTGTTAGTATCAAAGACATATTTGTTAGTATAAAACAGGACAACCTGCAGTGATCTTGGGACATCAATATGTGTGGAGTTATAATGATTGTTTCCGTCTTTTCCGTCATCGAAATTCAACTGCTGAATTTAGCTTTGCCCATGTTATCAAGGAAGAACGATGATGACATAACTGCTAGATTTGAATTTGAACTGACCAATCATCCGACCAGAGTTGATACAGATGCTTTTTTTAAGCTAGTTTGAAAAATATTTACAAGTTTGTTAAAAGATTGTGTAACTTTAAAGGGTGAATTGAAAGTTCGCTCAGGTGAAACCAGCACCCCCTGCTGGTCAAACAGAGCAGAACCTTTTTTAGACAGTAGACTAATAAATAGTATTATGTGTGTGATAGAGGGAGGGGAAAAAAAGGGAAAGGGAGGCAAAAATCTCATTATTCCACATTCATATTCCAACGATTCTTCATTTATAATTTTCTAGGAAATAAAGTTCATCTTCGCAGCCGTCACCACAATAAAACAGAGCAATATATACCCTTTTGAGTCATTTATAAACTACATCAACTGTTCAAGCTGCTTCAGAGAGTAAAATAAAACTGCAACTATTCACAGAAATAAAAAGGGGACACTAAATTAAATAATTCAACGACATGTACATATCAACAAATGTATATATTACAGTACAGAATACGGATGTAGTTCAGTGGAAATCTTGGGACACAGTATCTTGGTGGTAGGAGCTGTAAAAAAAAAAAGGTAAGATAACCAGTGAGTGAAGCTCTTACAGCTTGCTGGTTTTTTAAATAAATTAAGAAGCGGTTTGACAATCTGTGGACATCCACGTGGATCAGAGAGTCATTTCCTCCGTGATTTTATCGTTCTCTTTTTACCTCTCCGCTTTGTCATGTTTGCCCGGTGAGGATGCGTCAACCTGAGTGTCCTGTATCCCCATTTTAGTGTCTCTACACACCAGTCTCTGCACTGCAGCTCTGCCTTTTTTCCAGGTATAAAGTCTGGAGAGTCCAAGCAGTGTGTGTAAGCACCATTCTGAACACACAACAAGGGCAGGCCAGCCCGATGACTCACCATGCCCAGTAGCGTTCCTCATAACAATCTGACCCGAGACCAGTACTGGCCTCTGCACTCATGGGCCCTGAGTTGGCTCGCCTCTATACACCAAGAGGTTGCATTCATGACGAACGTCCTTTTTTCGGGGTTTGGAAAGGAAAGGAAAGAAGAGAAGAGGAGAGAAGTTGTGGTCCGGTGGTTTTGTTTGTTCTCGTTGTATATCAGAAGCTCTGTCTGTTTATATTCCTGCTGTGGGTAAATGTTGGTAAATGACTTATTATTACCCTGCATGGCAGAGAGAACATTTCCAAGGCTTTGGTTTGGATTTCTCAAAGCATGTGTGTGTGTGTGTGTGTGTGTGTGAGTGTGTTTGCATCTGCATGCATCTGTATTTGCATGCGTGTCTGTAATCTCTGTGTACATACTGTAGGTATATGTGTGTCAGTGTCTCTGCATCTAAGTGTCTCTCTAATTGTGTGTGATTCTTGCAGCCTGTTACAGTACTCCCAGCTGTTTAGAGAGAGATTTAATGTCCAACACCGCTCTTTAAAAAAAACACGTCATCCTTAGCAGTATCCTGAGAATCCCAACCCCATTTAAAACAAATGATAATAACAAAATCTGAAGTGTGAACATCCACGGCCAACACACGACACATCCACCTATACTGACAGCAGTCACTGATGTTAGGACACTAGCAGCCACTGCTACGCACACTGTTCCACACTTGTCCAGAAAATAAATAACACTGCAGTCACAAACAAGATCTCCAAGCTGACACACCACCTGAGAGACAGAGAGAGAGAGAGAGAGAGAGAGGTCACAAAGAGTTAGAGTCAAAAGTACTGTGACAAAGCACATTCAACATACACTGCACATTTTATTAGGTTTAAAATGATTCTTTTATTATTCTAGTATTTAGCAATCTTTCAGCAAATCTGTCAGCAATCCACATTGTTTAAAATAACTGGAAGTTAATTGGTAGAATAGACTCTAAGGTAATCCATACTGTTTTCATCCTTCAAAGTGTTGACATGACTGAATGCTTAAGAGCCAGATATTTTCAATTCTCAGAAGTTGTTGAGACCCAACCAGAGCTAAAAGGTGAAAACAAGTGAAAACAAGTGTGGCTCTGTCTCCGCTGGATTAGCAATAACAACTTCCACAGTTGATAATATGTCCTTGTTGTTCTCAAAAACAAGACAAGACAATACAAGACCATTTGCAAAACACCAAAGACTGTATGCATCATTTTAAAAATATGGGTTGAAAGCCAAGAGGTGACAACAAACAAATGGACAAGGGAGAGAGAGAGATAAAGATATGTTGATGTTTGCTTTCTTAACTGCCTGGAAACTGTTCAATAAGTAAAAATGAAATGCTGATTGAATATAGAAAAAGAAAACATGAAGGTTAACAGAAATACCACATTGGAAAGATATTTAGAGTGCAAAGATAAAGAAGAAATGACAGAGTGTACTTCAGAGTGAATGCAGGGTGAAGCTTCTACATGTGGAGGAGGGAGAGAGAGCAGACCAGGGTCAAATAAACTGTGCTTCTGGGAAAGCAATGCGCCTCCCAGTGGTCACATTGTGACAATAAAAAAAGAGCAGACTGTCTCAAAATGTCGCCATGCACAATTTCTGTTGGTTTGTTGTTCTATTTCAATACAACTACATACTTAACGTTAATCTGAGGATAAAGTACAGGCCAAGATAAATATTTTGACACATGCTGATTTGCAGTATTTACAGACACATAATAACAATTTTTATTTTTTTTGATTTCATTTAATGGGGATGATGAGTAAATACCAAATTAGATAGCTTTAAAACTATTTTTCTAAATGACATGCTTTTATTCTGTAGGTCAGAAGCAAATATCAGGAAGTCTTAATCACGCTATAAATAATGCATTTGTGAGCCCTATTCAAGGCCAAGTTATGCTCTGTAGCCAGAGTATATTCGATTTTTTTTACTTTGGCGACTGCACAAAGCCAAAACTCTTGCTGTGCAGGTTCCGTTTTAATGGAAAAGTATTTGACCGAGGTCCAGAAGAGAGACGGTGGTGGACTGAACTTCCTACTCAAAGCCCTCAGGACTCACCTCTGCTACAGGACACGCCAAAGACTTCAAGGCCAAAGGATAAAGGCAAGAGAAAAGAACAAGAACAGAAACAAAAACTGGAGAGAGAGAGAAAGAAAGAAAGAAAGAAAGAGATGAAGAAGGGACAAAGAAAGTGAGAGGATTAGAGGCACACTCAAGATATGTTAGTAACAGCAGAGGCAGAAACAGAAGTTCACTGTACAGGAAATGTTAGAATATCATTTCATATTTCATTTTGAGAGTTATTTACAAACATAATGTGAAAGGAAATAGAATATAAATACACAAAAAAATCAATTTAATATTGATTCCACAGAATTCCATAATCTTGGCTGCCTATCAGCAAAGATATATTTATTCTTATGAACTTTGTATTATTTCAGTTTGTGTTCAAGCTTATTTAGTGAATGTATATACTTTTTTTTTTTACAGAAAGACATGAAACATGGTCTACCTTTTCCTCCAGGTCTTTAATCTGCCTCCTCTGGATCTCCGTCTTGTCTTCAAGGTCACGAATCCTCTGCAAATATTCAGAGAGATAACTGTAAGGATTTTTGAAGTGAGGGGGTCAATTATCTCTTGAAACACACAAACCCCACAGAGCTGTATTATCACACACACTCATAAATCACCGGTACAGACATAGACGGACCTGGTGTGCCTGGTGCAGCAGCTCCATCCTCTCCTGGAGGATCTGGCAGTCATACTCCCTGCTCTTCCTCAGCATCTGCCTCCTCAGCTTCTCCACCGCCGTCCGCAGCTCGTCCTTCTGGAGTTCATCCAGAGGCTCGCCGTACTTTATCACCTGGAGGAAGAGGACAGGCATCATACACGGTGGGTACCAAAATAAACTTTACTATTTTATCCTATTAGAGGTTTATGTGACATTGTGAGAAATAGCATCTGAATTCTTGAATTATAAAAGGCACAAAAAAAAGTGCTTTGAGAGGTCACGGTGACCTTTGACCTCCTATTTCTAATCAGTAAATCTTGGTGTCTAGATTGACGTTTCAGCCAAACTTGAAGCAATTCCCTCCAGGCATTTCCTGAAATATAGTTGTTATGAGAACAGATCGGACAACCTGAAAACATAATACGCCGGATGTCTGCGGCATGAAATCACTTCTATACACACTCATCTCTGGCCCTAATGGTCTTATGAAAACAGTCCTCGTGTCAGCAGAGGCTCTTAGGAAATACGACTCTTGGAAGCCTTATAGGAATGTTATGTTTACTGGAAGCCTCTGTTTTCCTGATCTGTGTTCATAGTTGCAGAGTTTCTATAGTCGTTAGTCAATTCATCTGCAATAAACATTATATATTGGTCATGTGCACTCAGTGTTCCACATTAGTGGGATGTGCATGATCACAAGGATGTTAATAAAAGCACATTAATAAAACATTTTAAGACGCATTTCTTGACATTTAAATGTATGTCTTAATTTGATCATCTTCACCCCTCTAGTTCTTTAGACACCAGTACTAATGTTTTACAAGATGCTAATGTTTTACAAAGTAACAAAATATTTGTTTATTTTTTTAAATATACAGTAGTTTTCATGACAATAAATCTGTGATAGGTTGTGACAGGAAGCACCTTGTCCTGCTGCAGGGCGTTGTATAACGTTGCTTCCAACTCCTGGATTTGCTGTCGAGAGGAAAAAAAAGGATTGCTATTTAGGTCAGACACACAAAAATATGTACAACTTTGTATTAACTTATACTCTAACCTACATTCCCTGCAGACTCAACCCCTTACCATAACTACTACATGCATAACGCCAAACCTTCACCTTAGCTTATCACGATTCCAACCATAACCCTAAAACTATGATAATACATTTGAAATCTTGTGAGGACCTGAATATGAGTCTCTATATGGGAACTGAGCTCCAACAATCTGACTGTGAATAGATTTTGGTCCCACAATGTGATCCATAACTGGATACAAAAAAACACACACATACCATGTAGGCCTGGTCCATGGCCTGTTTTCTGTAGTCCAGCTCCTCTTCTAGATATCCTTTCTGTTTACAGAACATCTCCTGTACAGGACAAGCAGGTCAGAGGTCAGTGGATACTCAATAACAGCATATGGCTTTATTTACTTTTTATTCCTTTATTCAAACTGGCCTTTGTGTCACCTTGTGCTGCCCAGTGTAATTGTTGTGTGTTTTTAACATCTGTTTTATCCTTTTTATTTTGTTTTATGGGTTTTATTTTATTTTTATTGTTTTATTTTATTTTTTAAATAATATCCTATTTTTGTAAAGCACTTTCTAAATTGTGTACTATGAAAGGTGCTATACCAAATAAACTTCTTATAATTATATTAGATTAACCAATATTTTACAACTAGGGTCAAAGTGCTATAACAGGTGCACTGGCAGCTTCAATCATATCACACTGGACTAAAGCTGCTGTGAGACAGTAAAAGTAAGAATACATTATATTCAAGCAGAGGCCACAGATGAAATCAGAGAAGTAAAATCCTGTAAAAAAAAAACTAAAAAAAACACAGGATTGTTTTGACGCACCATCTCTATCTCTAGGTCCATCATCTTCTGGTGCAGCGCTGCCTCCGTCCCCTCAATCTGCGAAATCCACTAAAGGGCAACAAACGGCAAAACATGAGTCTACACAAACTAGTCTGCATGTGAATTTTTCTCATGTTATATGAAGAACCATGATGTGGTTTCCAAACATACCTTTTCTGCTAGCGACAAAACAGTGCTGGCCTGAATAATGGCCACTTGCTCTTCATTTCTTAAATTCTATAAAAAAAAAGGAACAAAAAAAAACTTTTAGCAATAATGTGTCTGTTATAGCATCATATGTTGATGTTTTGATATGTCGATCCATATGATTTACCCCGTTGTCTCCCAGAATATCTAGAAGTTTGATGAGATCTGGAATGCACACGTCCTGTAAAGAAAAACAGAATATTCAGAAGCATACAAAAAAAGGGAATTACCTTTAATTTTTTACTTCTTTCCCTTATAAGTCCATTTATATTTAGCTTTTACTAAAACAAAAGATTCTGCATGCTCCTTAAAAAAGGGAATTCAAAAACATGGATCTTGACAGCCCCTAGTTTGCTGTGACCATAAGAGCTGTGGGATCTGTCACAGTGTTATCTCTTGCTTTTATGATTCATTTCTCTGATTAAAGCAGTCGAGTCCCCCTCCCTGCGTACCTTGACCCCCTCCTTCATACAGTAGATCTGAAGAGCACTGACTCCCTCGGAGAAAGGATGCATCCTCAGGTGGTTGAATGGAGGGGACCTCCTCTCGCGCTCCTACAATCACAGAAGTACATTTCATGATACAAACGGCAAACTATAACTGTCACTCTCATCAAAAGTCTCTCTGGACTCCACATAAGACCTGGATGGAACAGTATTTTCACTTTCACTGGACTGTCCTCTTCAGGTGCTGCTCTTTGCTTTGCTCAACCATGAAAATGCTGACTACACATATTTCAGACAACTTGCTACTCCAAAGAAGCAACAAACAACCGTCTGATAGCAGCGTTGAAAGCTCTTTGATCAGTGAACTGAGCACATCTGAGCGATCTGTTCTCCTCTCTGAACACTAGGTGGCAGCTTAGTCCCTCCCAAGCTGCCTCAGTATCTGCACTGCAGCACAGACGGAACACAGAGGATACTGTCGGCTAATAATCAGCATGATTGACAGACTAGCGGGCATCTTGTCTGCACGGCTGAATGGCTAACTTGATTGTATCTCCACATAGCTACATTAACAAAGGGAAGGCCACTCACCTCCAGCTCCAGTATCCTAAACTCTAACAGCTCATTCTGATCTTTGGAGTCCTGCAGTTCCTGCTGCAGCCGACTGCAGTCTGTATCCATCTTTTCCACCTGGACACCAAAAAGAGACAGAATTAATTAAACAGGAAGAGGCGTCTGTCCACAACTTTAGACTGTAGCTACAGCCAGTATGTTATGTAATATCATGGTGATCCAGTGGCAGTTAGGCAAATCATAACTGTAGGAAAGTAAGTCAAAGCTGTGGTGTGCACAGAAAAAGTAACTAATCATGAGGAAAAAAATGACTATCAGAGCAACATAAATATTATTTTGACAAATCAAGATCACAGACATCTTAAGAAAGACTGATGCTGTTTGATTATGCAAATAAAAAAGTCAAACCTTATCTAACAGCTCCTGATTCCTTCGTAAGAAGAGCTGCTTTTCCTCCACCCATTTGGAATCCTGACAGAGGACAGAGACACTCAATGCATTAAATCAAAGCTATTTAAAGAAGTAGAAGTGTCAACACATTTTGTGTAAAGAGAAAAAAATAAGTTTTAAATTTGATTGGAGGACAGGAGGAATCCCAAGACATTGATCTGTTAAACTGCCCTCTAGAATACAAGTTCATTTTTGAGTGTGTGCTGCTAATAATTATGTATTGTGTGGTATTCCTGTTGTTATGTCCACCCCCCTCCGTGTAATGTGCCTTCATTCATGCATTTGCTTGTTTGTCCTACCTGTCCCTTCTGGTTCAGTTCCTTCTCCAGGTCCTCTATTTTGGCTTTATACCTAAGAACGTCTGCTTGGATCTGCTCCTGAGCCTGAAACATGAGCAACAAGGACTTTCATGAGCCACTAGTACTGTTTCTCAAGTGGGGGTGCATGAACCCCTATGGGTCTGTGCCAGTATTGCATAGAATCTTTTTAATTTATTTTTATTTTTAATTTTAAAATAAATCATTATCAGGTCACAAAAGATCAATTTGTGTCAAATGTTAATTTATTTTGGCCCAGCAACGGTTAGACATGTTGTGAAAGCAGCCTCATTCCTTCGTCACTGTAACACTCAGTTGTAACAAAATACATTTGAAGCCTTGGAAGGGTCATTTACTTGTTTGTCACTGGGGTCTTGAGACAGATTATAATTTCAATTTTGAAAGTCAACAAATAATAACAATAACAAACTGACACAAACTTGATAGGAGTTAATTCGGGTACACAAATTGATTGGACAGGAATAAAAAATTTAAAAAAAAGTGATTTTCTCATTGTGTATGTACCCTGTTCTCCATCTCAGCATCCAGAATGCCTCCTTTCTGTTCCTGTAGCAGGGCGTAGGCTCGCTGTAACGCCTGATACTCCCGTGTCAGCTGACGGAAACGCAGCTCCGACTCCTCGTTGGCTAGACCCTGGTTTGACACACACAGGTTAAAGGTCAAACTATATGGCTGAATTGTTTAACAGTATATACATCTGCAGATGTAACTGCATGGATATTGAATTAAAACAGAATGGTCTAAAACATGTTGACATTATTGTAAATGGAGGAGCTGTGACGAATATGAGGTAAAGTTCTCACCTCCTCCAGGTCTTCATCTGGAGTAGCAGGAGTTCTGTCCATCCGGAACGAAGCCACTGAAGACGTCTCCGAGTCCATAGATTCTTCATCATACCCAAAGAAGGTGTCTACTACGATGTGCCTCTGCAGAACAAGTCGATAGATTTACAGGTCTTGAAATCTCTGATGGGAAATGTCCAACAATCAATATGCCTTTTTTAACATCAGATCAAAGTCCTCCCTGTTGGTTGTTTCCGAAAGCTTTTTGCCTTTCCTTCTTGTTTTCAGCTAAATATACCTCTATGTCACTATCAGAGCAAATAACTTACATTAACATTGAACAAAGTTTTGTGGTCTTAATTCAGACAAAAATTGTTGGAAGCTTCTGAAGAACATTTTGGGGAAAAGTGATTTAATAAGATTTAATTCTGTTTTCAACATTTGTTTACTAGTATTATATAATATAAACCAAACTAAGTACACAGATAAATAGATAGAAAACACATTTCATTATTCATACCTTTATTGGTCTCGAACTTCTTTTATGCCTTTTCTTTCTCAGTAGTTTTTCTCGGTCCTGGAAAAACAGACAAATAGAAAGAAGATAACACACCACTGTAGGATAATCCTTTTTTTCCTTCTTTTTTCAAATTTAAAGAAAATAAAAACAAATTCAAGGACAACACAACACTGATAAAAAAAAAACACAGTTTACTGAGGATGTCAGGGATTATATGATGTTGATTTTCTAACTCCCATTTTATACGTCAATAGCTTTCTTCTCAAACATGATCTCTGCGTTGGCAGTCTGATCATTAAGGATATTACTATATCATATTTATAAAATACGCTACACAGAGTACCTGGTTCCAAGTACATTTTACATTGAGTTAGTACAGCAAAAGTGGTGGTAATTTCTACTCCAGGTTTTCTTTGACTGCAGAATATCACTGGTTTGCAAATCACATCCGAATAAGTAATTATATGAATTTTAAGACAGTTAATAATCTGAAAAACTTCAATTCTTACACTTTTGTATATATTAATCAAACAAAAAACATGAAAACAAAGTTTCTCACACTATACTGTGTACGTTTTACGAGAGTTTTTTAAGAAGGTTACAAAAGCATCCATTGTCCTTAAGCTCAGGATCAATCACCATGACCCCAACTGCCTGATGATAAAAAACCTGATAATTTGCACCCTAATGATATGGAAAACAACATACTCTCGTCAGCTCATCAATCATGCTTTGTTGCTCCAGGACTTGAAGCTTGAGAAAGGCTATTTCCTGGTCATCATGTGCTTGGTCCAGGTCGTTCAGAGACTTCAGCTTCTTCAGTGGAGGATGAGAGCTGATCTTCTCCTTCTGCAGACAAAAAGCACACAGGGAGGAAAGTCCTCTTAAGTCACAATATCCACCTATAAATCAATGAAAATTAAAAAAAAAAGATCTTATTTATGATCACAATGAGACTTTGTGCTGACCATCTCATTGTTCTCCTTGTTTAGGGTCTTGAGTTTCTCCTCCAGCTTATGGATAGTATGAGTCAAATCATCATTCCTCTTACTCAGCAGCTTGTTCTTGTCCAGTAGTGGCTTACAGTGCTTCTCTGACTCTCGGACTCGCTTCAGCTGGTGGGGAGAGCGGGACACAGGGATATATTGTTACTGACATGAGGGGGGTGGTCAGTGGGAGACAGGGTCTGGGAGGTTTGAAGGAAAGATAAGTGACAGAAGGGAGACAGAGCAGGAGATCGATCTTTAACTCAATCAGCGTACCAGTTCATTCCTTTCATCCACCAGCAGAGAGTTGCGGTCCTCTAATTTGCGTATGGTCGAGTTGAGATCAGCCATGCGTCTCTGGTTTCTCCTCAAGTCCTGAAAGAAAAACAAATAAACAAAAAAATGTATGATTTCACCCCAAAAATATTATTTAAGTATAATAGGTATGTAGCAACATCACTTTCTAATAAACCAGTGCAACAACTAAATATTTTGTTCAGTAATTCTATTAATTCAAGCCACATCAAGTCGGAGTTCAGTGTTACTAACATGATGCAAGAAGATGACTTCACACAAACAAACAAAAATTAAATGAGAAGCCAACAAGATTAACATATCTGTAAACTTTTAATTGTAATGTGCTCACATCTCATGGCATTATAACGAATTCCCATGAGTTGTCACATTAACAGTGACTAAGTTCATGACTTGACACGCTTTAATCAACTTTTAATCAGCAGAATCACATTTGAGCGTGCAATCCAGACCACAGTTCGGACTCTGCTTTGTCAATTTGCTTCAGCTGTCCACACAAGAACATAGTTTAGCTTTTGTAAATATGGCTCCTCTGTAAGTACACAATATGATTATTAAGATGACGCTGTGCTTTAAGTTTTGGTTTAAGCTCGGGCGATTCAGACTGGCATAAATCAGCATTAGCAGCTTTGATAATAATGAGTGCTTGCTTAAATGTTGTTGCACAAGTCTTCTTGCATGCTCAAATCATGTGTTAGAAAACTAGTCACACACTGGTGCTTTAGCTTCATAATGGTTTTCAAGGGCTAAAGCAAAGAGGAGAAAAATGGGGTTCAAGAGGTAATGAATAATTTGATATTAGTGTTTGATATGAGTGGATCTTCTCCCTGCTATGCCTCTCTACTTACTGGGCTACCGCAGTGCTCAGCTCCATCTCCAGCTCTGCCTGGGATCTCTCTTTTCGGGCTGCTCAGGCCACACTCCGCCTCCTTGACGAGGAACAGTTGTTCGTCCAGTGCGTCCTTCTGAAGCTGCAGCTTCTGTAGGAAACCCGCCGTTGACTCCAGCTCCTTCTCCAGAGCAAAGATGGTGCGGTCTTTAGATTTAATTTCATCCACCTATTGTGAAGGAGAAGGAAATAATGGTGTGTTTCAGAAATTGCTTAAGGACATTACTTGCTTCTTTTGAAGGTTTTTTTTTTTTTATTCTGTCAATATGATATCGTTAACACTGTAGTGTACAATGTAGTATACCATCAAAGTCCCAGTGAAACAGAAGTTTGTAAGAGTGTATTTAACTTCTGTACTGTGACGTATTTCACAGTGAAACAGAATATTTGAATGGTGTACAGTTACAAGAAGGATTTCAATCAAATCTTTCACATTTGATTGGCTGCTAAAAAGTGGGTGGCCTTAGAATGTATCGTGATTTGAAGGAATAGAGGACTGAAAAAGAAAAGGTGATTGGATTTGGCTGTAAAGTACGAAGAATTCGATTTTTTTGTGAAACGTTTTGCATATATTGTTAGACTCTGGGAACAGCGTGTAGGATTCAGATGGGTTACTGGCAGAAATAGAATATGTTATCTGTAACAATGTTTTCATCAGTGTATGATTACCTGATGCTAAAAGTCTTTTCACTACCTTAGAATGAACTCTTCATATATACATAGGTCGTGGAACCCCTTCACAGCGTAAGCAATATTCCACCACAGTGTTTCTACAATAGCCCTGAACAAACAAACCAAGCACTGGCTCTAGAGAGTTAGCCGAAGGCCACACTTGGAAAAGGAGGGGTGAGCTGGGGGGGTGTTCATTTGGATGCAATCTGCAACATGCTCCGTTAAATTCCGAGGTGTTGGGACCTTCATTTAATTGAGATTGCCTAGTACAAGCAAACTTTCTTTTTTAAGACTAAAGGATTGATTTGTTACTCTCGATTTTCTAAAATAATTCATGATTAAAGTAACATTTGCATGTTAAGTTTTTGAAACCAACCATATGATTTAAAGCATTTAAAGCAAAGATTTGAAGTCATACTTCAGGGGACCATAAAGGTCGACACTTTCTTTCAGGATGTTTAATTTGTAGAGGTTTCCCTCCAACAAATTTCAACAGATCACATGAAACAGAAATGTTGAAGGAAAAAAATGTACGGCACTATGTTTCAGCCCACCTCCCATGCTGCGTAGATATCCAACATTAGCAGTGGGCCCCTACTAATATTTTGAACAGTTGCCATAATAAGTTGTCAGTTGTTAAGCATTTAGTAGCAGTGACTGTGCCTACCAGTCTGCGGATGTCTTTCTCACAGTCCCACTTGATCTTGGAGATCTGCTCCTGGTGGTGCTGGTGCTCCACCCGCAGGTCGCCAGCCTTCATCTTGTCGGACTGGATCATGGTGCTCAGAGCCTCGTCGGTCTGCTTCTTCGTATTCTTCAGCTCCACGATCTCCTGCAGGAGCTTCACTCGCTCCTGGTCAAAGAAGCGGCGGGCGTCCTCCTTGGCTTCCAGGGTCAACGCTGTGCGTACCTGAAGAAGCAGGAAGGAGAAAGATGAAGGGTTTTTGATGTGGCTTGGCAGGATTTCCACGACAGGAGTTTTTTATAGATTATCTGGGGCGAGGAAAGGTGAGTACATTTGCATAACCCCCCTCCCCAATGATTGGAGCTTTTTCTCAGAAGGTGACTGTCTTGGTCTGTGCCAGGCCGCTCTGTCCTGGTTTACTTCCACAGCTGTCGTTTTGGGATTTCATTTGGGTGAGAAGTATCTGTTTATTACTGTATATCTGTGTCACAACTTCATAATCATACACGAGAGTCAATGGCCCTTTGCTAACCTCACCTTCTCTCCGCTGCCATCGCGCATGGCACTCAGTGCAGCTTTGAGCCTCTGGTTCTCCTGGTCTTTGATTTTGGCATGCCGGGCCAGCTCCTGCTCATGTTGCCGTGTTAGGTTTTCCCTCAGAGCCTGGAGCTCCTTTTGCTTCTCCTCGTGCCACTTGGCCCGCTGCTCTGTCAACGTGGCCGTGTGACGGTGCTGCTCCTGCTCCCGCACCCGCTTCACCTCCTGAAGCTTGTCGCGCTCGAGTTTGCTCACCTTTGAGAGGAGAGGCACAGGAAGAGGAGAAAGGAATTAGGTTATTTTACATAACCAGCATACCTACTGTTGTTCTCCAGGTATGCATCAATCATTGTTTTTAGAAGATTTGACTCTCTGGTTTATCTTTATTTTCCTCTTTCTTGATTATAATCATTATTAATGATGTGCTTTTGACAACCAATTTTCACATTAATACCAGGGCAGAGCAATAACATGCATTTATATGAATTTGGAAAATATATTATTACCGGTATAATAATATTTATTTCCATAATAATGGTAAAATAATCAAAAACATCAGACACAGTACACTAAACCACGCTTAGTTTTCTTGATGGAGATCTGATGATTTGATGGCGTACCTTTACTACTCTAGCTTTGGCTGAAATTTTTAGGACATTACCTGTAAATAAAACATAGACCAAATTATAGTTTTAAGGCAAAAAAACTAATTCTTTTATCAGCCCTAAATTGTGCCTGTCGTTTTCCTCTCAGACCGTGTACTACTCCAACAACCTCTACAGGTAAGGCTAAATCCAAAGGTCAACCCTGCGAAACCACTGAACCCTTCTGTCGTACGTAACGTAACTTATTCACCTTCATCATGTTGAGTCAGTGAGTGCACTGGGCAAAGAATTGTGCATTTGGACAGCCCTGCAGCTATTGTGGACTTCCCAGTGGCCACCATATGATAGAACAGCCTACATGCATCCTGAGAGGTGAAAACCGGGGCTAAAAAAAAAAAGGGCCACCAAACATCATTTCCCCTGAGGATTACCCCGTTCCATGAATCAAAGCACAAAATCATAACAATGTTTGTGATGATGATGATGATAATGTACCAAATGAAAGGGAGGTGCCTTCTTGTGAGTTGAGGAAAACCATCCACCTGTCCTCACTGACATGTTAACAGTTTACTACATTAAACAAACAGCACACGGAAATGCTGTTCCGTACAATATGTTCTTTTCTGTTCATATATCAATATTTAACCTGATCGACCTACTGTTATTGGCAAAAAGCTATATATTAACAAGTACATTGCAAATGTGTTATATAGCATAGCTGTCCATTAACTCTTTTGTCAACATGATAAAGTGTACTGTTTGAATGTACAGTGTACAATGTAGTACGCAAGTAGTATGCAGAGCTTTACCATTAAGAATATGTCACAAGATGCAGTTGCACCTCTAAGACCCGGGTGAATGTTGTGCAACATGTAGTGTCCAAAAAAGATTCCATTTTAAATGTAAGTTTTTTGGGACCAAGTTATTGAATGGCTTTCTAAAAGAGATTACATTAAGGTTAAAATCTAATGAGCTTAAATTATAATTGAGCTTCAATATTTGAAATATTCCGGGCCAATGTATGTATTTTGATGTTTGTACAGTACCTTGCATTTTTCCTGGTGTAGCTCTATCTGAATGTCAGTCAGCTTGGACCTGAGATCTTCATTGGCCGCCTGTAGGGCAGAGATGAGCGCTTCGGGCTTCTCGCTCTTCGTACGCCCTTTCTTTGCCATTGAGTCAAATGCTAGAGAGGCTCTTCTAATGCTTTCATTGAGACTTTACAGAAACTTTCCAAGGCGCTCCCAGTGGTTTCCAGTTCCTCCTCTTCCTCATTCTCCTATCAGAAAAAAAGGGCTTGGGTGTGGAGGAGAGACAAAGAAAGACAGAATGAGACAGAGTGAGAAGGGGTGATAGTGAACGACTACTGATATGCCTAATGACAAGCAGATTTCCAGATTCAAATTCTAAATTTATTCAGCAAACAGTTGTTGATATATTTCAGCCTGGACCAAAGTGCTGGACCAACCGACCGACAACCATTGCCAAACCTAGAACCATTCTGCTAGCTTGACCCATAAAACTGGGGGTGAAGAAAATACGTTCAGCTTTTCACACCCCCGGTGTGTGAAGGAGAGGTACCGCAGGTCCTTCCTTCCTGCTGCTGTCAGGTTGCACAACCAACTCTGCTCCCAGCAGACCACATGACCACATGACAATAATAACATGACAATAAAAACCTGTGCAATACATTACACATTACACTGTGCAATAATAGTTAAAAATAGTTAAAATAGTTGTTGTTTTTTTCTCTGTCTGTAAATATAATATTTCAGTTATTGTTGTTTTTTCCTACTGTTTTTTTTCATTGCTTATTTATAATACTTGTTTTATTTTATTTTTATTTTTCATTTTTTATTTTTTATCTTGTCTTCTTCTACTATGTCTCTTGTGTGCACTTTACTCTACGCTGTTGTAACCTGCAAATTTCCCCGCTGCGGGACTAATAAAGGATTATCTTATCTTATCTTATCTTATCTTAAATAAAATAATAATAAATATATACAAAAAGGAATTTAGGCTCCAGCTGCTCATTTGAACAGTGAACAAATAGCATAACCTAATTTTCACGCGAAAACATAAGAATGGTAGATGATTCCATGGGTTCTCAAAAAAGACATAAAATCCAACACAAAATCTAGTAGATTGAATTTGTAAATAAATATAATTAAGCTATAATTAGCTTTGATTTCACATAGAGAGAGTGGAGTACACTAAATGTGAAAAAAACAAACTGGAGGATGTCAATATGTTAGTTAGTGTTGCACCATCCGATTTACATAACCCTGCTCTGCTAAAAAAAAAGGGCCACAAAGGCATTGTACCCAAAAATAATTACAAAAAGCCCCAAAAGTACATATATATATAACAAAATATTACAATTAAAATATGATTTGTTATCATACATTAAACCATCTAAACTTAACTAAACTACATGTGCTGATGACGCCTCTCTTTCACTCACTCTATAATGTTTAAAGCGAGAAAGTAACCGTTTAGATTCCGGATATGTGGTCAGTTTTTTCAGGGAATTATTTATTCCCCTCTTTGGTTCACCTATTGACCCCAACAATCGGGGTTAACCCAAGCTAGAGGTCAGATCTCTATCAGGAGCTCAGTAATTAGGAGACAGGGAGGCTTCAAGTCTTGGCCTCCCGTGAGCTGACTGACTCCGAGGCTGTGGATTTATCAAGGACAGAGTGCATGAGGAAAACGAAACCTCAGGATATAAATCATAACAAACGCACAGATACCAAAGCTTGTTGAAATAACAACATCCTCTCAGTAGATAGAGTGGAGCCAAGATCCCCAGACATCTTACATACGTATGACCTGCAGCTTAAACAGGTTAAATACTCCTCAAAACGCTGTGCCCTTCAGAATAAAAGGGTGGCGATACACTTCTTCCCACATAATTTACATTACTCATATTGGTGTTATTTGATCCTCCTTGAATTCAAACTTCAATAAACATTTAGCCTTGGACACTGAGAGTCTCCTGTTGTTTCATCAGATCTCCATCTCAAGTTTATCCAAATAACGTTTGGAAATATGCTATGAGAGCCTCTACAGGGTGCCTTGAAACCAGTCCGGCAGTCTCTTTTATTTCAAACAAAGTCAAGGGACTCAGGCACAGATCTCTGGTGCGGGAGTAGGAGAGCAGGCGGGCAGCTGAGTTTTGGATGTATTGTAGTTTGCTGATGACTTTGCTGGATGTGCCATAAAGGATGCTGTTGAAATAGTCCAGTCGAGAGGTGATGAAGGATTTTTTTTCCCTTTTTCGCTGTTTTAAGTCTTGAATCCTGAATCTCGATGTGTTTTGGACTGTTAGTCGCTTAAAATAACACATTTGAAGACGTCACCTTTCTTACCTTTTTATCTATTGAGAAAGTCATTGGCGGTTTTAAAAATAATGGAACAAATTGTAAGTCACAGCCATATTATATTTTTGTTGTTATTGTATTTTCATTTTCATTGTGGCTGGTCAAGCTACACAACAATATTTACAAAACCCAGCCTAAAAAAGTGATGATTCACTGATACGCCAAAATCTCAATACACCACCATCATCCGAAGCCAACCACAACTCAGATGACCACTAATACTGTATTAACCTACAAACCACTGCAGCAGCCAGGTACTGCTCTGAAGGGGGAGACTAGATATGAATTTACTGTGAGCCCAAGTCAATCCTATTACTGTCATATTCCATTTTCAGCCTGCACTGTGAAATAATCCGCTGGCTAGTCATATGAACATAACACAGCTACAGACAGGCATCGTGGGCAATACTGGGCCATGCACCGGATGTTGCCTCAATTGTCTTTCTAACCTCTTTTGACTTTCATTTCTATTTTAAATGTATTACTTTCACCGTTTATCACTCAGCTCTGTGGACACAGATTTTAGTTTCCCTGTATTTTCCCCTTTTTTCAATGCAAGAATCCTTCTTCCTTTTTATTTTTCCCAAGTATATGGGAGCAATATTCTTACCCAGTGCTCCCTTCCATTTTGCACTCATCAGGCTGTGCATGGGAAAAGCTTTAATCTCTACACAGGAAGTTATAGCAGGAGATATCTCTTTTTTAAAGAATGGATTCAAAGCAGCTTTCATTGCAAACTGAGCATGGTCGACCTTAGACACCTCTTAGGCACACTGCAATAATGTTCCTTGCAATCTTCCGCTCACATACACCCGGTTCTCAGCTCACAATCTATTTTGATAGTCCTTATCTTCCTCTAAAGTTTATAGACAGCCTAGAGGTTGGAAACCATTTAGCAACTAAGCATTTGCAGCAAACATATAAACAGACTCTAAGACAACGATGAATTGTTGATTGTAGTAATATTTTAAAAAAAATGCCATATTCCAATCTTGGTATGAAGACAGGCATTCTAGTTGACAAAACACCAATCAACATATGCAGCATTTCTCCAAAACCAACATAATGACTCAACATCAGTGCAGGAAAGAAGAAACACATCAACTTACACAACTCTCCCGATAGCTGTCAAAACAGATGAGGACACAAAACAGCTACAATGTGCAGTATTAGCTCCAGCAAGAAATGGATCCATCTGACAAAACTCAAGACCAAATTATACGGACTTCGAAGGAATCTCAAAGACTGACACAAGATGATGAAATAGTTTCGGTCATCCCAGAAAGGGATCTTGGATCCCGCAAAAGCTGGTTATGTTAATCCTCTAAGAACTAGCGAGCCGGTCAAGCAGATAATGCATCACACTGTCATCCCCTTAAAATAATTTGAATTGCCCTAGAATTGAAACCTTTTCAAACGATGCATTCAATACCTGCATTGTTTTTCAGAAATCATAAATGGGCTTGAACGTTGAACTATTGTGATTGACACATTTCAACTTTACTGTTGTACATGCAACTGTGTCTTTATGCTTGGTATAACTAAAATATAGATGCCTGTTATTGGTTGAGAGAGCTCAATGATGATGATTTGTTTTGTGGCACACAAATAGGGGGAAAAAAAGCAGGATAAATAATTGGGTCTGAAGCTGCTAGATATTTGACATTGCTCTGCAGCTCGCCACTAACTTGGTCTCTGCCATTAGTGCTCGGCAGGTAGTGTTCATTTGATTTATCAGAGCTTGTTTTTACTGAAAACAGCTACCTACTGCTACTAGAAAGTAGGTTGATTAGAGCGGTTTGACTAAACCATATGGGGAAATTGCAGTCCGTAAAATGGAACTGCAGAGCTGAATGATAATTCTCTTTCACATGAAACACACTGGCACCATGACCCACTTTTGACTCCTTAGACATCAATTTTGGGTGTTGGCGCTGGATTTTCCAGACAAAGTGTACAAGGATACTCTCAGAAAAGAAAGCCTTGCTGCTGCATCTCAGCTTTAGTCTAATGGACCTCTAGGATCAAACGTTAAAAGCCATGGAGGCATTTTTGCTGGGTTTTAGAGACAAACATTCTCTCTTTTTGGAAGTCTTCCAATCCTTTTTATTATAATTTAGCCAATGCTACATTTAGCAATATCATATCAGTTTTGCCAAATCTGGCTCGTTCACTACCATTCAATTTTTTTGTCATAGGATAAGGAAAGAGGTTGCTACTGTGTTCTGCCAAGAAATGACCACTTCAGCATTAGAGTTTAGATTAGACATAAGTGGACATATTCCTTTCTGCCCATAAACAAGAGTTCTATTCATTCTGTAGTTTTTCATTTCCAAAATAATCCTTTCAACCAAGAGCCAACATTTTTTAAAATCAGGACCTGCCATCTGTCATCCACTACCCACTCAAACCATTGTACAAGCTATGCTTTGCCTTTGGTTAGGGTTGGTATCAAAGGTTTAAGATAAGCTTTAGTTGCTTTTGGGGATCATATTTAGAGCTTCCATAGGCCATCTAGAACTGCGTTGAGGATACACGCTAGGCAAGACATAAGTAGCTCTTTAGTGAAGCTGTTGACCAAATGTTTATCAGAAATGATCAGCAGGATAAAAGGAAGAGAGTGTTAACCCTTACGGAAACAATGCATCTTTCATGTACACAGTATTTTTGATTGTTTACAAGATTAAGGTCAATGACACACTTGACAAACCCTCAATAATGAGATCATATGTATTAAAGACAAACTATCATTAATTTAAACTAATTTTAAATTTAACAAATGAGGCTGCAGAGCACTTTCTTTTGAATAGTGAGGGTTTGATTCTACCTGCTCAAGTGGCAGATGTTAAGGAAAAAAAGAATAAAGGTAAAGCATGGCTTAATATGTAATCTGGTTATGATTGATGTATTTTAATTATTACATAAAACTGAAAACTCTTACAGATATTACATACGGCTAATAAATTCTATTGTAAAGGACCCTGCATGATAATAAAAAAAATTATACCAACCTCTTAATCTTTCAAAACCTTTATAAAAAATATACAGTATGATAATAATATCACTGAATGAGCATTCTCCGCAATTGCCTATTTACTTGTGGGGCAGGAAACCAAACTTTCCTTTACATAACAGAAAGATCTGTCAATAACTGCTCAACTTACAGGGACTTCATCCATCTCAATGTTTTCTTTTTCAGCCAAAATCGTACATTTCTGGGCCGTTTTTCTTTTTACTAATCCAGGTTATGCAAGTACAGTGGGCACAAGTTCATCAGGCGGATCCCAGAAGAGCCACAATGTCAATGAGCAACTTAAGTTTAATCAGTCTGGGGTCACATGGTGGCATGGCATCTGCAGGAGTCAATCATCACTCTCCAGCTTGTTTTTGGATTATGTTTGTGTTCTTCTTAGTTCAAGCCAAAAATGACTTCTAATCCATCTACATGAGGTCAAAATACCAGCACAGTGTATAAACAGAGCTCTACTAATGCTGGAAAAAATGAAGGACAATGCAACAAAAAGGTCCATGTTCACATCTGGTTTGCATGTGGTTTGAAGTATTTACTTACATAGTACTTTTAAGGTATAGTTTTCAACCATCATTTGAATGAAAATTCACTTTATCAGTTGTTATAACCAAACACTGTGTGATCCAGCAGAGCTACTTTGATGTTCTGGTTGAGACTGTTTGTGTTTATGCAGGTAAAAGTTAGTCAGACTGATGCCAGGGCTGCCCCCAAATCATTGAAAGTTAAGTGAGTATGGTGTCTGGTTGTGACATTAATAGGTTCCAATGTGATCGAACATTACTCTCCTGCCTATATTTTTTAGTGCCGGCAACAAATGACTTCTAATCCCTCTCAGGTCAACATATCAACACAGTGTACAAACAAGGCTCTACTAATATAAGAAAGAGTGCATCAAAGTGCATCAAATGTAAATCATCTAACGACTGATTGCATGAATGAGATTGTCCACTGATGTAACACTTGAAGTGGAGTATATATATATATTGAATTGTATGACACAATATATAGCAAATCCAACAAGACTTGATGGCAAGTTTACAGAATTAATAAAACACTGACACATCTGCTCATCTGGCCCTGGCCATCGCAGAGGACCGCTAAAAGATGTAATGCCATATTTCAAATTCATATACAACTGTGACAAATTTGTAGAGCAACATTATTAGGAGATCTCCAACCAAAGGGAAGATAAACATCATCGCCATATCTGAATCATACTGCCTGACTGTATCAGGGTCATTATCGTAACAGTGGAGCTCACGTTTCCTTCCAAAATGATTCATCTAACTTTATCCTGGCTGTATCCTCTTGTTTCATACTGCTCCATCGATGTGTGCTATTGAACAGCCCCCTCTTTTGCAAGTCAATCTATATAGACTATTAACATGAGGGCAGTCACTAGCTCCTGCATCTGTGACTGACCCTAAAAACACTACTGTGACAAATGCCCTCCCAGCAGTGGTGATGTGAAAAATCAGGCCAGTGTAAAAACCCTGTAGGCAGATGCAGTTCTGCAGACCTTGTGCCTCAGTCTGGAGGGCCCTGTCGGCCTGTGTGGACTGAGCCTGCTCCTGCAACATCACTGCAGCATCCTTTTCCCACAAACATGGACAGTTATGTATGTGTGTGTGGGGGGGGAGCAAACCATATAGGCCCTTAATTGTGTGTAGAGAAGCACAATCAAATCAACCAGCTTTTACTGCACAACAAGTAGCTGGATAACAAAAAGGCCAGCAGCCCGCAAGAAAAACACACACACACACACACACACACACACGGAGAAGATGCTCGATGCAGCGTGAGCATCCGTCGTGTGCTCGATGTTCCTGCATGGCGAAAAAAAATATATATATATATATATATATATGCCCACACAAGCTGTATCCTCGTCATCTTCCGGAGGGTTTGCTGTGCAGGCCGAGCTCTGCCACTTCCGACATGCAGGCTGAGCCGACGATGCGTAAAAAGGCTCGTTTATGGTGTTCTGCTATTCTGTACAATAAAGGCGTTTGTTGCTGCAGGGTTGTTTTGGGGTTTTTTTTGGGGGGGGGGGGTTCAGCGAAATAAAAAACGAGTAATATCTTTATCCGAGATGAGCATGATCAGGCCTGCTAGTCCCCAGTATCTCCCCCCGGTGCAGACGGTGATAAACCTAACCCACGGCCGGATTCACCAAACATCTCCTCTTTACCTTACCTCAAAACGGATTGTGGTCCCGTGTGGAGCCCTAATCCTCGTGAAACAGTGTCCATGACATGCTTTAAATAAAATACAATCCTCCCCCGTCCGCTATGGTCGCAGCATCAGCAGCAAGTCCCCCCCCCACCCCCCGGTACAATGAAGCAGTGATGGCCGGTGGTGGTGGTGATGATGATGCTGGCAGCCCCGCCTTCCTTCCCTCAAAAGCAGTCAGGAATGAGCTCACTGGTTTCCAGCTCCGCAGTCCATCAGCACACACCAGAAGCACCAGACCCGCCTATCTGGACAGGAAACGCTCATTCAGTCCAGCTGTCCATAATGTTGCTAAAGAGGTTCTGCAAGTCAAATGGGGGAGAAAAAACACATTGCAACATTATTATTATTATTCACACATTGAAATGTTCCTGCAACGTGTAGTCGGTTCTTTGCAACTATTTCTTTCATTTGCATACATTGTAATGCTATAGTTGTCTGCCTGTTAGTCAAATATTTCACAGAAATGTGCAATCACCTCTTTTCTTCAATAATGGCTACTTTAACAAAAAAAAACAAAAAAAAAACTGTTACATTTAGGAACTAAATGTACTTCTTACATATGAAATAGTTTGGGCCCCAAAAGAAGACTGAGCATACAGTACCAGTCAAAAGTTTGGACACACCTTCTCATTCAATGGTTTTTCTTTATTTTTATTTTTATTTTTTTCTACATTGTAGATTAATATTGAAGACATCCAAACTATGAAGGAACACATATGGAATTATGTGGTAAACAAACAAATGCTCAACAAACCAGAATATGTTTTATATTTTAGATTCTTCAAAGTAGTTGAATGAGAAGGTGTGTCCAAACTTTTGACTGGTACTGTAGGCCTAATTATAATAGAGTATGATACATTAATAAAATATAACTGTTTGGCAGGCTAATGTTATTTATAATTCTTGCTACTTTATTGTTTAACTATTTTTACTCCATTATAATTATTTGACAGCCTTATAGCCTAATAACTACTGCAGATTAATATTAAAATACAATATATAGGCCTAATTATAATAGAAAGTATGATACAGTACCAGTCAAAAGTTTGGACACACCTTCTCATTCAATGTTTTTTCTTTATTTTTATTTTTTTCTACATTGTAGATTAATATTGAAGACATCCAAACTATGAAGGAACACATATGGAATTATGTGGTAAACAAACAAATGCTCAACAAACCAGAATATGTTTTATATTTTAGATTCTTCAAAGTAGTTGAATGAGAAGGTGTGTCCAAACTTTTGAATGGTACTGTATTTTGACTTTCTTTTAGTCTTAGCCCCACAGTGTTGTATGACAGCAGAGAATACTGTTGGAACTTGGATTTTGAATTGGTTTTCCAGTCCACAAAAGCATAAGTGGCTCTCGATCAGTACTGAACTTTAAGAGTGCAGCTGGGCCCTAAATGTTTTGGGGAATCCATTTATCTTTGGGCCCCGTACATTCTAAGATTGAAGAGGTTTAAACTTTGCTAACCATAGACTATAACCTTCTATTTCTAAGTTTGAATAATAGCTTTGCTGAAGCAACACGCCTGTTAATATCAGTTTTATAAATATAAATTGGGCACATGACCCTGAAACAGGAACCTAGTCCTATTTATATATGCACAAGTGATGTCTTCTACTGTTATTGAACTTCTGCCCAGAGGGATCTTCTCTCGCTGCCCTTCAGTTCTTAGTCTGGTTTTAGCTTGTTTTTTTGCAAACCCTGCATTAGAAATAAAATCAGTGTGTAAAGACGACTTTCTACAGCCTAAAAGCATGAAAGTGAAATATGAACGAAATATTAAATAATCCTCTTAGACATCTTTCTGCTTAGATCATTGTTTTTTTATGACTTTGCCAATCAATTATTTCCCAATGACTTTATATTGTTGTATTCTGTCTCTGTTTTAAGGAGAGCTTTTAAAAATACCAATGTACTTGGATCCTGGGGAACCCCAGTGTAAAGCCTATTCCACGTATGCAGTTTTAATAAATTGAACTATTTATTGAGTTCATGTTTGCCATGGGACCTAATTTAAAGTATCACACAGTATCAGCAGGTATAGGGCACTTTATCAGTAATTTTGAAAGAAGCAGGCACAAATGTACTGTCAATTTACATTTCGGACAATATCTAAATCATCTGTCACTATCCTGAAATAAAAATAATATGTTGATGTTTTTTCAGATGGCATTAATTACATATTGTTTTGAAAATAAATCAGTAAACATCTATGCTATGATGGTTGTTTAATCACAGTAGTTCACTCTTGTGGAAGTTTTTGTACGTTATGTTGGTAAGAGGAAGTTTATCAGTTACTTTCAAAATATACCTTTTCATATATTTGTGTAACTCATATATAGAGTTACACTCTATTTTCATTGTAACATGTTTTGCATTACGAAAAAAGGGTTTTGGTGAAATTAAATTGATACATGTCATTTAAAAAGTCTATCTGAAAAAGTCAAGCAACTGTTTATATGTGCTATATGTACAATAACATGGATTGCAGGATAAACTAGTGTCGCCTAGTGGTCGGTTCCAGCATTGCACATTTTATCTCGTTCATCTGCTGATTTCTCCGGATACAAAAATCAAAGAGATTAATATACACTAGTAGAATATTCTTGTGCAGACGTCATTTATTCCTGTGTCACTCTTTAAAGCTTGATTAACATCACATTGTTATTACACTGGACTAAATCCCTTTGTATTGTCCAAGGCAGGCAAACGTCACACCGATGACGTTTGAATAGGGATCCATAAGTTTCCGAGCTTCTGTTGACACCCTCCCCTAAATGCACATCTACGTATCTGCAACGTGTATGGCTTAAATAGTGTGAAATGGCCAATCTCCGTTGAATCTCCGTGTCAGCTAACAACATCACCTCAACTGTGCATCACATGTGCATTCACAGGGTGCAGTGAGAGCAGTGGGTAGCACAGTCAAAGTCTTAAGTCTTCTGGACAAAAGTTGGCACTGCAGAGTGATTCTAGGACCTAAAACCTTCGGGGTTTTAAAAGTTGGGACAAAGATGGTCATGAACGGAAAGAATGGCACCTGCGCAGTTTCTGTGCCAGACAAGAGCCGGCAGACGCCTAAAGAGTTGGAGGGACGGGGTCACTGGGAGAATAAAGCCGAATTCATCCTGACCGTGATGGGAGCAATAATCGGACCTGGCAATATATGGAGGTTCCCATACCTGTGCTACAGAAACGGCGGAGGCGAGTGATTTAAGCGGCGGTCTCTCTCAATATATATATATATATATATATATATATTGCTCGGTGCATTAGGAAGTAAAACATTTTTTTTTTTTTGCAGGTGTGTTCTTCATCCCATACGTTTTGTTCATGATTACATGCGGAATCCCCTTATTCTTCCTTGAGACTGCTTTAGGACAATACACCAGCCAGGGGAGTGTCACATGCTGGAGAAAGATTTGTCCGCTTTTCCAAGGTAAATAAAATCCTATTTTTTTTTTTCTTTGCAAACTTTGTCGTCATATTTATCAAGTAGCTTGTCAGAGCCTCCGTGCGTAAATACGCGTCATAACACGCGTATTTACGCACGGAGTCTTACTGACCATATTCTCTGTATCCCGGTTTTCTTGGAGCAGATACTCTCATTTGTGCTTTTGTCTTCAACCAAATCATAATGTTAAATGTTCTAAGTTATTTTGGGTTTTGCACAGGTCACTCTGTACCCACAACACAGTGTTGAGTGTAACAATATAATTGAATCTGGCGCCAACTTCACTTGTATTTTTCTTTTTCTTTTTCAGGAATGGGCTATGCCAGTCACTTAATCATCGCATTCAGTGCCACCTCATATATTATCATCATTGCATGGGCGTTCTTTTACCTGTTCTCATCCTTCAGCGCGGAATTACCCTGGGCCACATGTGGACACTACTGGAACACAGGTAAGCTGTTTCTGTTCAGTTAGAGTCTGATGGTGGCACCTTGTTCTGTCATCAGTGTGTGAATGGGTGAATGATATGTAATATACTACTGACTAGTCGCTTTGGATAAAAGCGTCTGCTAAATGACTGTAATGTAATGTAATGTAAAAAGTGTACCCCAAAAAAATTGTATAGAGACTTTTTCTTTAAGCGTAGATGTTAAATAGATTTGGTGACTCATTTCAACGTTAGGGAATTGAATGTGTAACTCTTGCAGTAATAGTTAAAAGCAACAAGACTCCACTAGAATAGAGTCCGTGAGATCTCTCAGTCTTTGTTGCTGCTGTTTTGAATGCAATGTTTTTCATAAAGAGCATGCTTTTATCCATGTGGGACACTACCAAGCATGTTTTAACTTCACCTTTTTTTACTTTGAAAATGAGCATTTTTACATTCCCAGCGTTTTTATGTTCTTATACTAGACTCATGTCTGGACATCAACCATCCAAATGTGAGCCTCAGCATGCCATCCAGACTGAATACCACTCTTCCTGTTGTGGAGTTCTGGCAGTAAGCATGTAGTCAACTCAAACAAGTTGATTTAAATTCAACATTTTCTTTCAATCCCTTCCCTTTCTTTCTTTTTCCGCCCCCTTTCTCGTTTCTGTCAGACAGCCTGAGTCTGCCTCTGGTCTGGAGGTACAGGGGGGTAAGAAAAAGTTCAGCCTACATGGCATTGCATCAATTTTGCCACTAGAGGGGTTACTATAAAGGGTATTACATCACGTTTTGTGAAAGGGCATATTGTTAGTTACCATAGAGGCATCTAAGAGCGCACTATATCACTGCGTCCTATAGTGCAGTATTTTATCTAATATATCTTTCCTAGAGAGCCCCCTCTTGTGCTTTTTTTAACCTTCCTCCCCCCAGTCCAACTCTGATATTCTCTCCTGTTCCTTTCAGCCACTCAGCCACCATTTCATGCTGATGCCCAGTCCCCCCTCTAATCCCTCCCTTCCTCTCCGCCGTAATTACATTTTTTTTGCTCTCCCTCTCACCCACACCGTTGCTCCCCTCGTTCCTTCTCTGTCCAGGCGCCGGGTTTTGAAACTCTCTAGTGGTATTGAGGAGGTCGGCAGCTTGAGGTGGGAGCTGGTCTTGTGTCTCATCCTGACCTGGGTCATCTGCTACTTTTGCATTTGGAAGGGCATCAAGTCAACGGGAAAGGTTAGCTCCTTTAAGACTGAACAACATTCATAAATGTTTCACACATTTTTGTACAAATCTCCCCTAAACAGTTATATAAATTAAGTTTGTACGTTATTTTCATGAATTTCAAGTTATTTATAAATCAAAAGATAAATTATTTTCAAGTTATATTTAACCTGTCATCTACACATCTAGTTCAATAGGACATTATCCCTCACTGACTTAGCAGCTTCCCACCATAAACAGTTTTGTTTGGTACAATGCCAGCAACTGATACCACTTCTCTGCAGTGTGCAAGATGTACAAATCCACGTTTGATGGAATGATTTTGTTACTGTAGCACACACAGCTGAATTTTTAAAAAAATGCATTCAGTCATATTATTTTTAACAGTAATGGAATAGTAACTTTTTTAATTAAAAAAATTGAAAATAAATGCCACTGCAACTCGCAGTTGTTACATTCTCGCCACCTATTTATGGTGGAGGGCTCTGTCGTTGGGGGTAACAAGCTCCTGGTAGGCTTTGTGATTATATTGGACTGGTCGAGGGTCAGACTAAGAGTGCTTTTCAGACCCCAAGCAGCAAATTACAAACAGGACCACGTGAGCTATCTTTTGGCCAGAGGCTACAGGTGTTAGGATCAGAGCTGATACTTAACTTGTGATCCTGCAACTGTCAGCACTACAAGAACTAATGATGTCCAACAGAAATCTTTTGATTTGACCATACTACTACTATTATCTGGCTGATTATATACACCTATTTGCTTTAGTCAATAGTTGTGCTTTAAATGTTTCAGTCATAGGCTGAGAGTTAGTCCAGGATCTTAATTAAAGTTAAACTGTCACTGTTTCTTTTTTTTTTCTTTCAGGCAGCTTACTTTACAGCCACTTTCCCCTTTGGTATGCTGTTTGTTTTGCTCATTCGTGGCGTAACACTACCAGGAGCAATGGACGGGATTATTTACTACCTCTACCCCGATATCTCTCGCCTTTCAGATCCCCAGGTAAGATCACACATACAATCTTAAGAGCGGAACCACTAGAGTGTTTTCCCTATAGAGTCATCAGGCCCACACACACACAAATATTTGTTTGACCTTTTCAGGTGTGGATGGATGCTGGCACTCAGATCTTCTTCTCCTATGCCATCGGCCTGGGATTCCTAACCTCTCTTGGGAGTTACAACACTTACACCAACGACTGTTACAGGTAAGCGCAGGCTAATCTGTCCAAACTGTCCAGCTGGAAATATGTCCCTAAAGAAAATGAGAGTGTTTCTCGTTGTTTTTGTAATTTCTCTGGCAACATTATCCAAATGAAATTTATTTTGTTATATTTCATCTGACTGACCCAAGACATGTATGGTTTGTATGGCCTCCAGACTGGGCTTTTAAACGTATAAAATGAGGGATGACCTCTTTCATTCAATTGAAATAGTTTGAAACATGACGGACCATTTGAAATTAATGTGTGAGACTATATCATGTTCAAAGAGCAGATGTAAAACACCCAACACTCCCCACAACTGTTTTAGGTGGTCTCTTTTATTTATATTTAATAAATGTATTTAGAAATCCCTTGTTAATATTGTTTCTTTTTTTAATAAAATCCTATCAGTTAGTTTTGATCAGAAACAGATACAGATGGTCTACAGATACCAGTCTGTGATAATAGGTCTATATGATTCCTCTGGTCTTAACTATGATCAAAATAATATGTAAATGGTATTTATTTTATTTAGATCTATACATCAGACATTTTTTAAATAACTGTAGCACTTGTAACAATGACTAGAGATGAAGTTGGTTTAAGATACCCCGCATCATTGGGTGATAATTTATGCTCTATGTTTGCTTTATGAACAGTTAAATCAGACACCATGAAACAAAGAACGCACACAATAGGACGATAACGTGAAACTGGATCCTGCAAAGCCAATCATTTCTTCCAAAGGATATAAAACATCTGATGATCAAGGTTAACGTTAGCTAGTAAAATGAGCATCCACTCCTTGAACATTTCTAGAGCTGTATTCATTTTTCTTTCAGGGACTGTTTCTACTTGTGTCTACTGAACAGTGCCACCAGCATTGTGTCAGGCTTCGCCATTTTCTCTGTTTTGGGTTTCATGACCAACGAACAAGGGGTGGATATATCGGAAGTTGCTGAATCAGGCAAGTACAGACCGAGCAATGTTCAACTAAAAAGTGAGCGGAAGAGTGACGGAGTGATACATTCCCTGTGCACCATGTTTGAGGTGCTTGTATTATAAATTGCCAGACACTGCTCCCTGCATAGACACTTCCTGTTAAAATGTGGAAATTGTGCCAAATCATGCCTTGTTTCATTATCCTTATTATTTTTTATCTTATTCCAACCTAAGTAGCTTACTGACAGACTTGCACCTTATGCTGTCATCTTTTTCCCTCCTTTGATTTTCTTTTCTTCTTGTATTACCCTCAACTCGAAGCATGCAGCTCAAATCAAGTGAGCGTGATTAATGTTAACCAGCAAGCAGAGCTAAGGACAAAATATAAGATTAACTAGTGACAGTTCTGACGTCTTTCCTTTTTATGAATCCTAAACCAATGATTAAACCATGATTTATGTTGTTACTTTGGCACCCACTCAGAACTAGAAACTGCATCAACAGGTCTCAGATGATGCTACTGACATCACTCATCTCATACGTAGACATGTGTTGCAGACAAGTCAAACTGTCAACTGTCATGATTCCCATTTGAAACAAACATAAAACACTTAACCGACTAATTTGCTTCATAAGGTTTGCTGCTCTGACTTGCTTTGCTTCTGGCAGCCAGAAAATCTGGTTGCCAGACATGTCAATAAAACTTTTGAATGGCTGAAAATGCTACAGGCAGTTGCAATAAAATAAAATGTTTTTATGCTCTGTTTTTGTCCATGGTAAATCTTGCATTCCGCTGCAGGAATGGTGCCCAGTTACTGCTGTGCGCTCAAGGACCTCTCATTGTTGCAGTGACTCACACTTTCTCAAAGCATTTTTCATTTGGTATTGTATACTACCAATGACTGCCTGCTTAATCCTCACTCATCACTCTTAACTGGGCCCCTGCCGGTAGGGGCCGCTAGTGATAACACAGCTGAGTGCATTGCCAAACCACAGCTGCTACTCTGCAGCCCAGAGACACAGTGGGGGAAAACAGTTTTCATAATGGTCTGAACTAGGGGAGGTTTTCCCGTTTTTTCCATTCTGCCAACATTATGTGAAAGCAGCATGAAATATCTGAACTACTGGAGTCGTTGCCATGACATTTGGTACACACATTCATGTCCCGTTAAGGAGGTATTTTAATTACTCCTGACTTTTCATCTTGACCCATTATCAGGTCAAATGTTCAATTTCTCTAATACCTTGGTCTATGTCTTCAATTCAATCATATGATAAACATTCAAATTTTCGTCATTTGCCTTTAATTGTTTGTTTGTGTTCTATCTTGTAACATTCTGTGTGTTTGTGTGTGTAGGTCCAGGGTTGGCATTCATAGTGTACCCTCGGGCTGTAGCCATGATGCCCATGCCTCAGGTGTGGTCGGTGTGTTTCTTCCTCATGATTATCTTGCTGGGACTGGACAGTCAGGTAACGGCCAAACCACTCTGAATGAATAAACGGAGGAATTAATGAATGAATGAATAAACAAAGCCCTGATTCTCTTCCCTCACACTGGTTCCTTACAGTTTGTTGGTCTGGAGTGTCTGATGACGTCACTGACAGATTTGTTCCCTATTTACCTGCGCAAAGGCTTCAGACGGGAGCTGGTTCTGCTGGCTATCTGCACTGTCTGCTGTTTGCTGGGACTCTCTCTGGTCACTGAGGTTGGTACAGTACTCCAAGCTAGACAGTTAGACAGTAAGCAAAACCCTTTCTCAATGTTTTCCAACATATTATTTATGATACACTAAATGTGCTTTAGAAACTTGTAAAATACTACAAAAAGGCGAAGAAACGGAGAAAGTAAGTGACTAAAAACTAACAAATATATATCAATCCAAATAACACAATGATTGAAAAGAGGATACAAACAAAAACTGGAAATAGGGCTCTGTCTGATAGTAAAATATTAGCCAGCAGCTTTAAAGTGCACAAATCAACACATTATATTTCACATGTGTAGTCTGTACAAAAAATTCTATGTAAAAACATAAATTTGTGATTTTTATGGAGGGATTATGTGCTGGACTATTTTGTAGTCAGGAGGCAGTGGCTGCAGTCTTAATGCTAAGCTAAGCTAACCAGCTACTGGCTCCAGCTTCATATTTAAAGGGGGCAATGCTACAACATTTAAGTAGGATTAAAATTAGTTTTAATTTAAATTTAATCTCAAACGAGGTTGTGAAGATTGATTAACAGGTGCTTGGCCCTATGGTGGTCATTGGATCAAAAGAAGACAAGCACGTTTTGCATGTAAAGCACGTTTTTGTTCATTCAAGTGAGACATCATCAAACACAATTAATACTCTCAAGGCAATACTTTTACCTGTTGCTCTGCCAGAGGGCTTTCAGGAAAGTCTGCAAAACCATTGATCGTTTAAATTTTTTATTTCTCGCACTTTAAACTTGCCAGAGAAATAGTCAAGCTACCTACATGATACATAAGAGCTTCATCTCACATTAGTGTAGCAGGTATTTTACACTCAAACTGAACAACAAGAATTCTGCTGTTGTATCTGTTACCTTTTCCCCTTGTTTCTAGGGAGGGATGTACCTGCTCCAGCTGTTGGACCATCACGTCTGCAGCGGAACCACCCTGCTCCTCCTCTCTCTCTTCCAGTCCATCAGCATTGCCTGGGTGTACGGTAAGTCAGAGACAACACAACACAACAACACAAAGTCTTTATCGTCTTGACGAAACTCGGATTATGAGAAGCTTGGGTTACAATTTATTTCAACAGGGCAAAAACAGGACATTTGATATGCAGATTAATTAATCTAAAAACGAGATTAACCCTAATATTTTTTTCTATTCCTATAGGTGCTGACCGTTTCTATGGCAACATCACCGACATGATTGGTTATCGTCCGTACCCTTTGATGAAGTACTGCTGGCGCTACATCACTCCTGTCTTCTGTTTCGTAAGAGTTCATTCCTTTCATTCTCTGATGTTTCTTCTATGCATGTTGCTGTCTGTCTGCTGACTGTTTACATTAGATTTAGGATTAGATACGAATTCATGAGAACTATGTGCAGATAAATCTCAGGCAGATATAAATAAAATAAAATATAAATGGTGAGTCGATTGAATGTAAAGCACCCGTCTTACCTTATCCCCTTTTGAACCTTTCATTTAATTTGCAATTCCTCAAAGCAGAACTTTTCAGGTTAGAGGTTAGAGTTCATTCAAAATAGGTGTCTTGCTTTTTGAGTTCCACAGTTATGAGAGTACAGACTGTACCATTTAACATTAATCCACTTTGTCTCCTCTAATCCCAGGGCACCTTCATCTTCTCTATTGTCAAATACTCTCCGCTGAAGTTCAGTAACAACTATGTTTATCCTCTCTGGGCTAACATCATGGGATGGTTCATAGCCACCATCTCCCTCTCCCTCATCCCTCTGTTTATGGTGTACAAAATCATGCAAGGAAAAGGCCCTCTTCGACAGGTGAATATACTCCTAATGCTTCCCCTCTGAATTGAAAAAGTATTGTTTAGCAAATTTGATAAACCTTATGGTTATTTTGTGTTTGTTGGCTGTTAAAATCCAACGGTGCTGCTATGAGGGATACATTTATCCAGTAAACAGTGTTTAGGTTTTGATTTGTTAAAAGGTTATTCGGGTTAGTGGTCCACTATTAACAATGAACTCAGTGACACAAATGACTAAATCAGCTGAATGTGTTGGCCGCACTCACATCTTGGCTGTGCAGCTTGGTTTATCTCTCCAGGACTTCTCAACAGGATTAATCAGAACCTCTTCTTCAAATGAATTTGCAGAAACCAATCTGTGGGATTATACTATCTGAAAAACACAGGAATTTTTACTTTTGAATGTAGAACCTCATTCCCTGCTTCCCCTAAATCTGGCGCTCGTAACTAAGTACATTGATTCAAGTAATGTACTTAAGTACAATTCTGAGATATTTGCAATTCATTGCATCCAATTTCTGCTACTTCAATTGCAATATTTACTTTAAATTGAGTAACATTTGCTAAAAACTACAGTGCCCAGCTGTTTTAGGAAATAATTGCACTTTATAAAAGTATTTATTTGTGATTGATTATCTAAAGACATCTTCAGGTGGAATGAATGGGCTGGGGCTGAGTTATGGAGTTGGAAAGTAATGATAGATGGACTAACACATTGCTGGTTTGGAGTTTTTCATAGGGTTTGTTGACAATAGCAAAACATTTTAATAATGTGAAAATGTTGTTTTAAAAGGCAGAATAATTTTACCGTACACCATCATCATACAGACATAAAGTAGTAATAGTGCAAAGAATCACTCCAGGTACGCAAAAAGTAAAGAAGAATGCAATGTGTTTTATCCCTCAGCTAGACTGAATTTCACTTCACTTTGGAATTTCTTTTTTTCTTCCTCAGCGAATCTTGTTGCTCTGTCAGCCTGTGGACTTCCCCTTGGATCATAAAGGTTTTCATACAATGGGAACCACTGCCCTCACGGAGCTCAAACCTTTATCCAAAAATGGGGAATTCACTAAGAGGACACAAACAGTAGTTGTCAATCATGAGTAATGCAATATTGTGAAGTACTTTCAAAACATGTCTTTTGATTTTGTTTCTGTACTGTAGCCAGTAAAGACCATGCCAGGCTAAGAAAAGTGTTTTAGTTTTAGAACAGGAGGAAAATTGAATAATGTTGATTATTGTCTTTAGCTTTAATCCCAAATTTCACTCTCAGCAGCCTGATAGATAAAGGCCCTGGCCTCATAACAACAAAACAGTTGTTGGTCTACCCATACTTGTTTCTTACCATTTTTTTTCAATCTCATTTGATAAAGATGGATTTTGTTTCTAATGAATATGGCCTTGGCTTGTGCAAGGTTTTGCAGGTGTAAATCATTCTGAGGTTCAACATATGCACCATTTAAAGCTTACACATATGCTAAGATCACAAAGGTGAGTTTGTTGATCAACATCTGATGTGTTGAATGTGTTTTTAATGATTTTTCTCTTGTTTTCTGTTACTGGAGCTGTTTAATTGAACACGATACATCAGCCCATATTGTATTCTAAAACATCTGCTGGCTACATTCTTTTAACATTTCATTCAGTGATGTTGTTAACCTTAACCTGCGTAGTGCTGCAGTATGTTTGTATCTAAACATCCCATTTGGAATATATGCACCCTATATAGTGCTAACACTTCTTTACATAACCTGTTTAAACTATGGTAAGTGCCTTACAACAACACATTTAGGTTATTTCACCTTGATTTACAATACTGTAACTGTAGGTTTGTACACCTACAGCATAGGTTCAACTCATGTATATATTTTACTATCGGTAAAGAAATTTTTCTTCATGATTTACATAGGAACCTGGTCCTTTTATCATGTGTTTTTCAAGTGTTATTATATTATGTATTTTGTCTGCCCTCTGTATGCAAACAATGGATAAACAAATATAAAGGGATGGCAGATGGTGAAAATCATCAGGTGTAAGTTAATGTGATCACTTTTGTATGTTATATAAAAAGGTACATTCAATCGATCAACTTCTAAAATGGGGTTGAAGTATCTTTGCTATGATGAGCTCAGAGCTGAGAATTGGAAGGTCGCCACTGTACTCAGCGTGTACATATTTAAATCACATGCATATATGCACATACCAGTGATTAAAAAACACATGCACAATGGATGTATTGTATGGTGTTGATCTTGTACCGCTTATTGTTACACTGTTAGACTAACCAGGCGTGACTTTTGTATTTCTGTAGCCGAATATGGGAAGCCAAAACCATATTATTTGGTCCTATAATCAGATATGTACGATATGTTATCACCGATAATTTGTAAACAAGTTAGAAGGAAAACATGCACATATAACATCTACAAGGAAAAACAGGAACGCCACTGAACTTAGTCTGAAGTTACACTCCTGTCAGCAACAATGAGGTAGCAAAAGAGCCAACCCTGCCACCCAGCAGTGTACAGACCCTATTAAAGGGCGGCTTAACCCAGAAGTAAACTAGTTTCACCTGTTCTCAATTACCCTGATTACAATTGTGGCCAGGCCGTGGCAAAGCCCGAATTTTGCTTTGAAATTGAAGGTTACAGTGGCCCTTAATATCTTCATTAAAATTGTCTACAAGTCCAGAGATCCTTTATCATGATAAATAAGACATTAAAATAGATGGAGAAAAGGAAATAAAATTTGAAAATTTGTCAATTAACAATCAAGCAGGATATTAAAAACAGGTAACTCAATGAATTTGTTTATCAATTTGAAGGAACTGTCAAAAATCACACCAACAACAGAAGGTCTATTGTGAAAAGCTAAAGGACCAAGATGAACTACAGAGTCATGTAATAGTGCAGGTCGTCTAAACATAATGATCTCAGTCTTATTTTCATTAAGATTGAGAAAGTTTAAATCTATCTACGTTTTGATGTCATTTAAACAGTTCAGGTAAGGTTGCAATGAATATTTACAAAAAAAATTGTAGGCAAATATATTTTAACATCATTGGCAAAATAATGAAATGGCATACCATATTTCTTAAAAACTGTCCAACATATATTTATTGTGCCAATTGTTTTGTTATATATATATATATATGCTCTATGCATAAACTTTAAAAGCAAAGTTGTACACCTACCAGAGCTTTGCGCATATCAGTCACAACATTTCGCAGCCGGGAGCAGAGGGGAAAAACATTTGGTACAGCTTAGTTATACTGTACAGTTCTGTGGTTAAAATGTTGTATTAAAACAAACAAATGAAAACACGTAAGTAGGCCCGTCTAGCCTTACGGTGGCCCGGAGAGATATTTCACTACTGGCTACACAATTATTCTTTTTAACAATAGAAATCACTTTCATACAAACAAAGAAGTAATTCATAAATACAAAAAAAACAAAGTCAGTCAAGAGTCAGGAGAATCCTAAAATAAAAATATTAAATAAAAAAACAAATAAATGTTTTTTGCAGCTTTCTTATTTTAAGAGTTAAAATGGTTTTAATGTACCGTTTAGTTTAATTTTCAAATACTATAAATTCAGGTTAAGGATTGAATGAATATTATAGTTAAATTGATTTAAAGATTTATTTATAATTTTTTTACTATTGTTGTTATGGATACCAAACAAAATCCATTTTCCCAGATGTATTAAAATACAGAGTTGTTGTTATTGACTATATGATCTTTCATTGATTAGTGTTTGGACAGAACCAGAACAGGTGAAGTTCTGTTTCTGGGTATTTTCACACAGTAAACAGTTAACACAAATGTACTTCATAAACTTAAGAATATAATGACTTACAGGATACTATCTATGATTTTGAAAGAAACTCTTATTATACCTATTATTGCTGTGGAGATATTTGCATGGAAGACATAAGGACAATGTGAACTAAAATCATCAAGGCCTTCAAACTAGATTTTAACAAAAGGCTCCTCAACAGAAGGGGTCTCAAGGCTCTAGAAACGTCCAATTCCAGGGGCAGTTGCTGGCTATACCCAGTTGGTAATCTGGCCTTGGTTAAAGTATTTTTTATTCTTTACAAACAAAACATTAAGTTATTTTGATCTTAATAATAAGATTCATAATAAGATAAAAAATATGTTGATTTTACTTTTTAATAACATGTGAAGTCTGCAGTCTTAGTAAGTATTTCCTGTACAATATAACTTTTATGAAACTTGTGATGATGATCAAAACAATTATACTAGTGCATTTGTTTCTTAACTGTGACTTATTGCTTGAATCTGAGGCCAGCGACTGGTTTCTGTGATTCATCTGGTCTGTCGCAGAATTCACAAGGAATGTTTGAATGAGCTGTTTTACCAAAATCCCCAAAAGGCCTTTTTTTTCATCAGTTTCATATTTGAATGATTGTTTGTTTATTGAAGTCTGATGAATAAAAATAACTACGTTTTGAAATTTCAGATTGCTAGTTTTTCAGATTTATTTGCTGATTTTGTGTGTCTCCAGCTGTCTGTGATTGCTGGACTGGACAACAAAGTCTACAATTTCACTTCCCAGATCTGAAATGAACATTAAAGAAAAATAAAATCAGCAGTGTAGCTGGACGGGGCTTCATGAGTAAGTCTTGGTAAAGTATATGGTGAGCTGAGACTGGTGGATGTGTTGGGACTGAGTGCGTTTGTTCACATTTTTAGGATTCAGCACGGCTCCAGGGGACAACTTAAGGTGTGAGGAAAGGGTGTGTGTGAGAACTTCCAAAACACTAACTGTCATTAACCAGTTTCATGCATGAGGAATCTCTTTTAATTTGTGAATAAACACCACCTCAATGGAGCAATATGTTAATAGCACCCACCTGTCTTTTCCCTTGGTGCTGGCTCCCCAATCTGTTCATGACTCCATGTTGCTCAATCGTGTCCTCAGTTCACCCGATTCACATTCCACCTCCAGTTATTCTACCTATTTGATAAACAAGCCCAGCGCCCCCCCCCCCCCCCCCCAGGTGTAAGCAAAGCAGTCACGTCAACAACAATCACATTAAATAGGCTATAATAATCCAAAACTAAAACTGTGCCAAGAAGGTGTGAAGTCAGTTGCACATCTTGCAATATGTAAGGAAGCTAGATACAGGATAAACAAAATCCAAAAGGATGTCAGTTTTGGACTAAGTTCAGTCAGGCTCCAGGGGACAAGAGAAGGTGTGAAATAAACACCTTATAAGTGCGTGTGAGAACCAAAAAAACAAAATGATCTTCTGAGCCCCAAGTTCAGTTAATCAATTGTGTCACCATGACAACCAGTGCACAATCCAGCTCCAGTAATTCCTTTTTTGTAAACTCACCAAGCCCACAGTCCCCCTGGGTGTAAGCAAAGCAGCCACGTCAACATGAATCACATTAGACAGATTAACACTGTGCACAGTAGGTGTGAATGAATATATGACTGAAATGAGTGAAGAGTTCATATAAAAATGTTTTAAAAATGTGACCTCTAGAATAACTCAAACTGGACAGGTGGCAAAGTTTGCTTGAACACAGCTCTAAACATGGTCTGTTTATACAGCTCCTGTGCAGTTTGTTGTGTCCAGTATAAAGTTGAGAATAACAATAGTGGGTCTCCCAAGCTGGCTCATAATTAATGCCTTAAAGATGTGTGTAAGGGCTTCAAAAAAACATCCTGGATATTCTAAATCAATGCTTTGTGTCTTCATAAGAATGAAGACACAAAATCTATGAATAAATTACTATGTTTATTTACTTTCTGGTTTGCCAAAATGCAACAGTGTAATAATTTAAACACTATATGAATAAAAACGTTAATGATTATGTTTTATACATTGATTCTTATCTTTTGTAATCTTTTTGTAATTCACCGGGCCATAAGTTACATTACATTTACATTACATTACAGTCATTTAGCAGACGCTTTTATCCAAAGCGACTTACAGGAAGTGTATTCAACATAGGTATTCAAGAGAACTACTAGTCACCAGAAGTCATAAGTGCATCTCCTTACTTAAACAAGCATCTCAAAGCATAAACCAGAGCAAAAGTATAGTGCAGAGGCAAATTACTACGAAAACAATAATTGCAACAGACTAATCTGAATATAGTAAGTGCTACAAACTACTACGAATAGGATAAGTGCAGTAAACAAATACAAATTCAATAAGTGCAGCGAACTGATACGAATACAGTAAGTGCAGCAACTAATACGAGTGCCATAAGTGCTACGAGGAAGGCTCAGGGTAGTACTTCTTGAAGAGGTGAGTTTTCAGCCTGCGCCTAAAGATGGGCAGCGACTCTGCTGTCCTGACGTCAGTGGGGAGTTCATTCCACCACTGAGGGGCCAGGACAGAAAAAAGCTGTGACCGGGTGGATCGGCCGCAGGGACCTCTGAGCGACGGGGCAGCCAATCGCCCCGAGGCAGCAGAGCGACACCTTCTCTTGTCCCCTGGAGCCAAAACTGACATCAGTTTTGGCTCCAGGGGACAAGAGAAGGTGTGAAATACACACCTTATAGGAAGGGTGCGTGTGAGAACCAAAAAAACAAAATGATCTTCCTACACGTAGAATCTTTTTACGTAGGGGTGTAGGGCTTGACTAAGGCCTGGAGATAGGAAGGAGCTGTTCCTTTCACTGCCCTGTAGGCTAGCACCAGAGTCTTAAACTGGATGCGAGCTCTTACAGGGAGCCAGTGTAGGGAACGGAGAAGGGAAGTTGTGTGAGAGAACTTGGGGCGATTGAACACCAGACGTGTTGCAGCTTTCTGGACAAGCTCCAGAGGTCTGATGGCCGACGCCGGGGCTCCAGCAAGTAGTGAGTTGCAGTAGTCCAGGCGGGAGATGACCAGAGCCTGGATGAGCACCTGCGCCGTCTCCTCAGTGAGGAAGGGGCGAATCCTCCTGATGTTGTAGAGGAGGAATCTGCAGGAGCGTGTGACCGATGCAATGTTTGCTGAGAACGACAGTTGGTCGTCCAGGGTCACACCCAGATTCCTCACAGTCCGAGTTGGCGTCACCACGGCATCATCAGTGGTGATGGACAGGTCTCGGTGCGGGCAACCCTTCCCCGGGAGGAAGAGTAGCTCGGTTTTGTCCAGGTTCAGCTTCAGGTGGTGTGTCGCCATCCACTTCGAGAAGTTCCAAAAGCTCATATCTTAATAATGGCTGAAGTATATTACCATTGATCATGCAAACTTAATTTCAAAGATATATCTCAGTTACCATCTGGTTGTGATGAAAGATGTGGAGGTAAAATAAAATAATAAATTCTTCTTCAAAATTATTGCATTCAAAACTATACTAGAAGATAAACAGTAAGTTCAAGAGTTGCAATATGTGAAGACGCATGTTTTTTGTAACTTATGATCAATTACAAACTCTGGTCTTTCAGCACATCACATCACATGCCAACCAGATATCTTATTGAATCTGCTTTACAATTAAAACTATTTTACTGTTAACATACAATAAATATTTAGTTAAGTATGTTTCCGCCCTTTCATCTTACCTTTATGTTTTATTAAATCTGATATCCCTGGATATAAAAGTCTGCCGATACAGTGTGACAAAAGATACAGGATAAACTAAATCAAAACTGATGTCAGTTTTGGCTCCAGGGGACAAGAGAAGGTGTGAAATACACACCTTATAGGAAGGGTGCGTGTGAGAACCAAAAAAACAAAATGATCTTCCTACACGTAGAATCTTTTTAGGTTTTTTAACCTTTCCATGACTCCATGTTGCTCAATCATGTCCCTATTTCCCCCGGCAGACATTCCAGCTCCAGTAATTCTGTTTGTGAACTCATCAAGCCCACTGTCATCCTGGGTGTCAGCAAGTGAGTGTGGAGCATATATCATAACTGTAAAAATGTAACCTCTAGGATTATTCAAAACATGTTCAGATTTGTCAATGTTGGCATATAAACAGAATTGTCAAACCGGACCAACAGTATGACTTTAGCAGAGAAGAAGGAAGCATAAGAAGTGCTGTTCAATGTGAATACAGCTTTACATGTGCATGATGTATATCCACATGTAACTGCTTACATTTTTTTCCAGAAGTTTTAAAAACAAAATAATTCATTGTTGATCTGGAAGAAGGGTTTGAGGGTCGAAACATCCTCATAATAAAGAGACACATATGGAGCCAGATTGAGCAACACTTTTGTCCCGCTTGCAAAGAAACCCCAAATAATTCCATATGATAACCTAATCAGAGCCTTTAGCCTCACCAAACCGCTAATCAAATTTTCTTTTTTAAATGTACTTTTCTGTTATGGCCATTATTGTGTTTGTGTGAGGTTCTGGGAAGGAATTTGCCTGTGACACCTCACCGCTGGCAGAATATAAGTTCAAGAATAAAGATGAAGCATTTGGTCCAATAATAGAAAATGATCTCCACCAAGTCTTGTGGATTGCGTTACATTAAACATGATGAATATTTTTTAAATAATATTTTCTCAGTCATCACTTATCATCATCATCAATTATTGCATCTCTAGTCAGTGTCAATTATAATTTTTCCAGAATGATGTGGTTTCCTGCAGAGAAATGGATCAAACAGGACTGTGTTGATATCAAATGTGCACAAGAGAGATGGAATCTCAGCTTGAAGCACAAGCGGCTTCAAGCTGAGTGCAATTCAATGCAGCAGTAAGACCAAAGTGTTCCTCAAGCAGACTTTTGGTTGCTTGACAGCTACAAATGTTATTTATTGACACAATGATATAAAGCAGGGAGATTGTGTTGCAGCAGCGCAGCAGGGTCAATAGGATTGTACCGGAAAATTGCGAGAGAAAAAATATGATTGAATTTGTGAAGAGTTGGATACGCAAGAAATTGTAAACAAGAGGTTAACTTAATGCGTGCAGGCATTTGGGGTGAGGATAGGACAGAACAAAAGTTCCAGGCTAGTTGATGTTTGTTTTTAAAAAGCTACAACACAACACATGCTGCCTTTACAGAGAAAGACATTCGGGTGAATGACCAAAAAATTAATTTCAGATTTCACGACCCAAGTGTTTAAAGAACATGCAAAGTACAAGGAATCAAAGACACAGCTTCATGGCATTCAGCTCAAAACTGATAAATATGGATACAGTTTTAAGTCAACATGGAGATTCCAGTGAAGGAGGGATGAGGAAGTAAAAAGGCTTAAAGTTACTAAGGTTAGGAACAAAGCATTGGCAGACCTTATTTAGAGACCTTTATTAATATTGGAGAATATATTTTGTATGAAATTTGTACTGAAAGTGTACACAGAAGTGACACAAATGAGAAGAAAAACGTAAACACACATATATGACAAACATGCAAATAAGCATTGCATAAAAAAACTAGTAAATATTAAAACACAACTGTAAAAAGCCAGTTTACAGTACAATTATTGTTGATGATCTGTGGGCCTATATTGCCACGGCTTTGTTGAGTGGCCAATAAGAAATTATATATCAGTCTGACCACCTAAGACACTAGCAGTATAGAGTGAACACATTATGAATTTAGTTAAATATTTCTTAACACGAGTGCACACAGACAAATTCTGTTTAAATCTGGCCTAGAGAGGTGATGACGACAAACTCGTTGAAAAACTTCACTGTATCATCCTTTAAAAAATACATTCTGATTTTCTGCGTTTGTGGCTTAGCAAAAAATATTGTACATTTATTTTGAAGAACAATAGATAACGTGTCAACAAACAAAGTAAGATATATTTTGCTTTTGAGTAACTTCAATGTGATAATAATGCAAATAATGTTCTTTTTGAGTATGTGTTATACATCCAGAAATACAAGTGGACGCTAAGACAACTGTAGCGGTTGATTTTTGGTGAGCAGTTTCGTTGATTATACAACTTCTAGCTATCTGACTAATGGTGAGGAACTCAAACACCCGCAGAGCTTTATACTTTGCTTCGGGCTGGGTCTTGGTAATTTAACTGACCTAACCATAGAGACCCAGGGTTCAAACATCCTGTCCACACATCTGCTTCTAGCAGAACCCCAACCCCAGGTGACAACCATAACAGATTACAGACATTCTTTCGCAACATGAGTTTGGATGAGTTGTGAGTTTTCCAGTCATCACAATATCAATTTGTAACCATCCATCAGACCCCCATGGAGACTCCAATTCTTGATGTCGGACAGTTCCCTTTTCCTTACCTCATGTTCACACAATCAAACTGCTGTCACTACAAAGTTTTAACTTTTCTTTACATGTTATTTGAAGGATACAATGATTCATAAGTGCGCATAAATTTAGTATAGGTGATTGGATAACACATTCTAACAGTGAAGACATATATCAGATTATTGATATAAATATGTATGTTACATTCAATACACACATACCACACAACACAAAATAAATTACAAGTGTTTATATTATCTAATTTTATTTGGGGGAAGAAATACAAATTATTGCTGTTATTGATGAGTGGTATGTGATTTAAAAAAAGCAAGATCCTGTGTGTTAACTGAGGCATTTTTACATTGAAGTGGAAACAGAAACATTGATTAATGTGTACTTTATTAAATTAATAAAATTATACTCTATGAAATGTCTTGAAATAAGAATTTAACAGTTTTATTTCATTTCTGTAGTATCTGCTTCTACATCACATGGTCATAATTTCCCTGCAGGAATCAATGGTTTTCATTGTATTCTGGATTCTGTCATGTGATACTGTTTTATTCATTTACCATATCTTATGATCGACTTGTTAATTCAGAGAAGTTACATTTATGATATAGATCAGTGATGTCCTGAAGGACTTCCACATCATGTATCGAGGTAAACAGTGAACTTCAATCAAATCAGTGGTTATATGGAGAGAAAATGAACAATGTGAAGTACATACTTTCTCTTTTTGGTTATAATTGTATTTTCCCAACCCGGTGTTAGAAAGGGTAAAATAAAGACTGGCATTACATGATGCATGTATAACATAAATTAGTAAAAAAAAAACAGCTTCAAACATAATGCACATAATAATATAAATATAACTCAAAGCCCTTAATCATTGTATTCGAAGATTTATTAATCATAAAGTCAGTTTATTTTTTAAGGGGTATCCACAGAGGACATTAGCACTAATAATTTGCTATTATTTTGTGCATTCTTAACCACAGGTAAGTAATGCAAGAAGAAAAGATGATATTTTTTTTTAATTCTACAGCAAAACTTGCATAAATAGACATGCAGACATTGCATGCATACACATCTGGATGGTTTCCAGATGTAAAACCCAGAGGGAACATGGCTTGGATCTACAAAGTATAAAGGGAGCCGAACCCAGCTGAGATAGGGCAGGTCACCAGAATAACTCAGGGATGACATATTGACAGACAACCAATCATGCTTACATCCACACTTCCAGTGAATTTAGAGTCTTAAATCCATGCTGACACGGGGGGAACATGCAAATTGAACACAAAAGGCCTGTCAAGCCCGGTAATTGAACCCCTGTCCCTCCTGCTGTGAGGGGACAGTACTAGCCACCACACCACCGTGCAGTCCTACCGGATATTTTGATAGAATGAAAGCAGACATTGTACAGTATCAAACTGAGTGGGATATTTCTATGGATACTAGCACATACTGGAGTTAAGGAGATGAACAAGCAGATCAATTTGCAAAAGAAGCCACAAAGGATAACAACACTTATATAACAGTTAACTTTAGTAAGATAGAAATGGAGAGTGCAATCAAGCACCGATTAAAAGGAAGGTGGCAGAGGCAGGGGGAGGAAGGGAAAAAGAGGAAATGCTCTTAAAGTAATTTCATTGAAAAGTTAGAGAAATGAGAAGCGTGGGAAAAAAGCTGGAAAGATGAAAAAATAATATCCAGATTAGGATTTGGTTGTATGGGACTTAAAAGCACAGTGTTTTAAAAAGGAGAACATTATACTGAAACATCTGTTTTTTGTGGACAAGGAGGAACTTAAGAAAATGTAATGATTCTTTGTCAAAGATATGAAGCTGAGAATAAAGACCTGATTCAGAGCCTCAGAGGGATCAAATTCAACTTTGCAAAGGAGAAGATGCATTTTAGCTATTTTTGATTAATTATCTGAGAAGAACAAATCTGACTGAGAGGATGAGATAGTTTTGTGTTCTTGGTTAGGAGGGAACGTTGACCAAAACTTCAGTTTTGTCTGAGTTTAACAACTAGAAGTTGCAGGTCATTCAGGTTTTTACGTTCTTAAGGCATGCTTGAAGTTTACTGGTTTGTTTCGTCTGTCTTGATCGCTGGATATAATTGGGTATCATCTGCGTAACAATGAAGTCTGTCAGTCCTGCTCTCTGCCCACCTACACACCTGTTTCCATTTCCTTTAATAGCCAATCAGTTGTCAGCCCTTGAGGACTTTGATAGCAGGAAGATAAGATAAGATAAGATAAGATAAGATAAGATAAGATAAGATAAGATAAAATAAGATAAGATAAGATAATCCTTTATTAGTCCCGCAGCGGGGAAATTTGCAGGCTTACAGCAGCGTAGAGTAAAGTGCACACAAGAGACATAGTAGAAGAAGACAAGATAAAAAAAAAATGAAAAATAAAATAAAACAAGTATTATAAATAAGCAATAAAAAAAAAACAGTAGAAAAAACAACAATAACTGAAATATTATATTTACAGACAGAAACCCCCCCCCCCCCCAACTATTTTAACTATTTTAACTTTTTTAACTATTATAAACAATTACAACTATTAAGAACAATGCTCTGATAACAACTGTAAACACAGTAGATATTCTGAAGTTTGAGTGCACTCTCTTAAAGGAATGTTCCACAATACATATATTTTACATATATATTTACAGCAAATAATCCAGTTGACATTGAGCATTGTTTGAAATGTTGAAGCCCAGCCTACTGCTACTACAGTACAGCAGGCAGAATTTTAGGTAAGATGCACTGGCTTGATTTTGTTCAAGGTAAACATGCTCGATCTGGTCTTTGGCAAGATACAACATCCCTCACAAAACGTTTATGAGATGGTGAAAAGAGAAAAGAAAGCACTGCTATGTAACTGAACTGTCAAGTCCACTTGTTTGTAGGTAGGCCACTTTATGGTAGTACTTCGGACTAACGAAGAAACAATGAAAGTATAGTATCGGATGATATTGATAAACTTCATCAGTTCTATCGTCAGTGTCTCAGATTTTGTTTTATGTCTTGTGTTAAGTGCCAAATTATTACATTTATTATTATTTATTTATTTATTCTCATCTCACCCTGGGTCAGCTTGCTCCTTAATCTTTTTATCTCCTTGTGAAACAAGTTATCAAGGTAGCGTACAATGTGGGGGCTGTCCCACCTCCTCATCCTTAATGGTTTTCAGCAGGAGACGAGGGTTTCCTTCCTCCCATTCTGGTATCGACAGAACAGACAGCTGCTCCGTGCATCGTTCTGATAAAAACATAAATGATAAACCGAAAATAATATAAGTTTTTAAAGAGAGGCTTGATTTAGAGGGACTGGGATCTGTTTTGTTTTGACTGTCCTCTGCTGCTGAAATCTCATCTTACACAAGATAACCGGTTACCATTGAAAACATCATGCACATTCATGGTGCACCCAAACAGTTTTTGACATAATTTTGCATGTAGAGACAACAACACTCCTCCCCGGCCTTTATAGTTTTTGTTGCACCTGTTAAAGACAAATCAGTTTACACCTAGAGCATTTTCTCAGTAGAGTTGACTAGCCTCACATAATTCCCAGAACCTCAAACTGAAAAGAGCTCTAATCAGTTAGGAGAATTGAAAAACACCTCTGTGGGTCAGCCACATACAAGAGAGCTGTAAACCAGTTTTTTATAAGCCTGATCATGATTGTTTGACTAAAAAAAAACATTTCCAGTTTTGTGAAGGTGTCTTTTGTGTCTGCATTTATTGCAAGCTTCTGTTTAAGTTGTTCTTGTACAACGCTCTTTAATATGTAATATATTAATTTAATCATTGTTGAAGCTCCAATCTAATATCAAAATGATCGATCTGTCCGCTTAAAATTTATTTAGACCAAGAGTTTAGTCTTGAAAATAAATCCTCACTTGCAGCAGAACGTCAAACTATTTACTATTGAATTCAATAAAATGTTAACACTTCAGATATACCATAACTGCCTCTCATTTAGAGGTCTTTACATGACAGACTGCCAACTTCTCAATATACCTTTATTTTTCTCGTCATGTCTCACCATTTAAATGTCTCCAGAGAGCCCTACTAGGGCTATCAACAGCTATATTTACTTTGTATATTAATACAAAACATATGATCAGATTATAAAATATGATGCATTGATAGAGATTAAACAACCCAGCAGTATATGAAGCGAATCAAATCTGCCATTCTCCATAATCAGTACTTTTACTTTTGATACTTCAAGTGCACTACTTCAGGACTGTTAATTAAGTAAACATTTTAATCCAGACTTTGGCTTGCTTGTACTGGAGTATATAATCATGTAGTATTGCGATCTTTACGTCCATAAATAACATTAATACCTCCAGCACAGCTTATCTTTAGAGTCTCTCTCATGTCCTTGGGTTAGTGTTTGAGGTACTGAAGGAATAACATAGTGGATAGTAGAAAAAGCACACCCCCTTGTGGAGATTTTAGGTAACACAATGAAACATCATGGTCATTTTCATGGTTGCATGTGTACCAAAATGTCAGGAACATCAACAGTAAACGACGTGTCTACTTAGTACTGACTTGGTTAAGATTCTTCTTGCAGGAAGAAAGTTTGCAATATTGCTGGAGGTCATTTAAACTCCTTAACAGGGGGTAAGACTGCTGAGACGGGGACTCATGTATGCTCATTCCTAACTGTGCTGTATTACACTGATTTACTGACACAAATTCAGTCGTGGCAGATGCTCAGTATAAACAGTTTCCTACTTATGGAGACCAGCTGGAGAAAACCATCAGGAGCTTTAAATGAGAGATTTAACTGGCACTTCATATAACAATAGTCATGTGGGTGATGAGAAAGTGACACATATCTATTTTCTTCCTTTCAATCTTCTTTTATTGCATTTCAAACATAATCTGCGTAGCTGTTCACTATGTGCTGTACATTTCCATTAATGTGTTTGTACTTATGCCCATTATATGCATTTATTTTAGGTTAAAATGTTACCTCTGTCTTTGTATGTTCTATATTATTTTTTTGTAAAGGTACTTTTGAAGCTCTTTTAAACACATGTAATTTACTGTATAACATTTCTCTGTGATAACAGAATGAAAACAGTTGCTAGCTTCCTTTGCTCTCTGCTCTTCTTTTCCCCTGCATTTCCAGTTAGATTTGACTTGCTTCATCTTGACTATACTTTGTTTATTGCGTATCTATATACTTTACTGTTTCAGTTTCTTTTTAATGCGTGTATGAGCTGTTATATGTGAATTTTAAAGGTTACTTTTTGTGGCACTTCTGATACATCTGCTCTACTTCAATTAATTTTCACTTGATATGTAAACAAGAATACCATAGATACTTTGTCTGTGTGTCTCAGGGGAGGCTTCTGATTAAACAGTGCTCCTGTAATACGAGTGCTCTTTTATATTTCTAAAAAATAAAAAAAATGAAGACCATGAACCCATTCACCCATACTTCATGATTCCAATAAAGACTGAGTAGCGCTGACATAAAATGGAGAACAAGAGTGTATAATGTATATTAGTGTGTAAATGGGCTTTTCTGACCTTATATCTTTTGTTTGTACACTTGTGTATGATGCACCTTACCAATGGCCACCAGCAGGTACTACCAAACTGTATTGTGACTATCCAGTAACTAAGGAGACATAAATTAAGAAAATGCACACAGTATGTACACTTTTAATGATAAAAGAATATTAAAACAAGTTAAAATGAGTAGATCATTCATAAAAAAGTGTCTCTGTTTTACAATAAGAAGAAGGCTTCAATCGTCAGTTTTAGTGCCTTGAATCTTCCAATGGTGGCTCCATTGGTTTCCATTTAGATTAGTTTGTCATGTCCACTGAGGTCAGCTTCAGCATTTTCTCCCTCCTTTCTCTTTTTGGTCCCCAGTTTGATTGTGTGAGTCTTTCAGATTTCTTTGAACCTGAAATAAAAAGATTTGAGAATGACTATTAGACATTTATTATGCAATCTAATACCATAACCCTTTAAATAGAATATCCTTATTTTATTTCTTGTTTAAAGGAATAGTTTGACATTTAAGGAAATAACCATATTCACTGTCTGGCCCAAAGTAAGATAAGAAGCTGAGTATTAAGACTGGATACTAAGGGAAACATCTAGCTTTGCTCTGTCCAAAGTACGCAAGAAATCCTACCTACTAACATCTATAAAGTTCACAAATTATAACACATCATATTTTCATTGATTCATCCATATAACAAACAACATTTGGGGTTTTAGAGGGAGTTACATAGTTGACTCCCTTTTTCTTAATGAATATAAGTGGATCAGTCTGATCATCACCTAACTCCACATAAAAAACACAAATATTAGTATTTGTATTTTTGTTTTCCTTATAAAGAATTGTGTAAATTGTTACATCATGCCAATGAAATCCTTTGCATTTGAATGAATTCTAAGTGCTTATGAGATATAACAGAATCAGTCACTGCCATCTTCTGCTAAATTCCTTCTGATGTAAAAATCTTTGCATCAAAGTTAGACTGGTCCTTATTGCAGCTACAATATTCAGGGAAGTATTTCACAGGCTGTCACTGCAGGGTGCCGCTGCAGCGCCTTGACAGCTACATCATCACCAGGTGGCTGGTTGTGAGCTTAGGAATTGCTTGACTCATACAACTGAGTTTCTATCAGAGGAGCAGGCATTTTAAACGTCCATATTGCAGTCTATCATGTTCATTTAATTGTGGGAAGCCAAAATCGTGATCTACTAATATTAGGGATGCACCGATCGGACTGATTTCCAACATCGGTATCGGTAATTTTAGACATACATCTCCTATCTTATATGCGATTAATTGTGCAGCCCTACTGGAGGTGATACTCACCCTCTGGCTCGAGGGGCCCGTCGACACCAACCATAAGCTTCTTTGTAAACGAGCCTGGATAAAAACTGAAGACGGAAAATGAAACAATGTGTCAGTCAGGGTTCAGTTACTGGACTGTATTAAGCAGTAATGACAAAAAGATCTCAGATCATTTCAAGCCCGGCTGTGTTGTAGTCTTAGAGAATAAAGAAGTCGGTCAATAGATAAAAAGGCGTTTTCTGACCAGGCAGGCTAAGACGTCAGCAGTGATGAGCATGTAGAAGACTTTGTTCCAGCCGTATGGCGAGATCACACCGGCCAGCAGAGGACCCACCGCAGCTCCTACAGAGAACACAACAATGTCACTGACTGTTCTTTTTTAATATTTCACATCAAAAGTTTCAACCTTTTAGACTTTTAAATTAATTTACAAGAAAACCCTATAAAGTGCTGAAATGTTCTCATTGAAAAGCAAAAAATGAAGAAGATGGAAAAACAAAGATGATTCCATTCCATATGATTAGAGCAGCTTTAAAAGAGTTGAAAAAGAACTCCATGCATACCTATTGAACCCGTCCCGTCAATAATTGCTGTCACTGTTGACAACGCCCTGGAGTTTCCTCTCAGACTCTCATGTGTTCCCTGTTGCAACAAAGACTCAGTGTTGGGAGACAATCTCAGATATTTTACTTTAGTAAACGTAGTCATACCACAGTGTAGAAATACTCTGTTACAAGTTAATGTCCTGCATCAAAAGTAGAGAGGATTAGCATCAAAATACACTTAAAGTACCAAAAGTAAGAGTAGGAGTACTTTTGCAGAATGGCCCATTCAGTTAGTTATATCCCCACAGTGCAAATAGATCATGTAAGTAGCGAAAACTTGGTTTAAATTATTAATCTATGTCCACTACATGTCATCAGGATCCTCAAACTGATTTTGTCACAACAGACGTGCTTTTGCTGAAGGATTTGTTGACAGACGACAGGGACATAAAACAGTGAGTTACCCATCATGCTTCAGGTCTTACCAGGTCAGCAGATACAGCAGTAGTGATGAGGGCGTATGGTCCGTTCACCAGGCCTCCACACAATAGCAGCATACCTACATATGGAAAAAACACAGTTTATAAAGACCTTCAACACTGTATATATATATAATGCAACTTTAGTATATAAACAATCATTTCTGATTACTTTATGTTTTTTGTTTTTTTTCTAAAATCCAATAAAGTGTAGAAGAATTAAATAAGCAAAGAAGTCTTACCGACTGTAGTGCCGATGCTCCTTTGTCCAATGTAATTATAGAGGAAAAGCTGGAACATGAACAAAACAAAACAATCAGCAGACATCACACATTCAACTTAATGTTCATATATCAATCTGGTATGTTTTCTTTCTCCCAAGAAAATATTAGAAAAATATTAACTGTATCCTTTCAACACATACACTACCATTGAAGTGTTTGGATTCAGCTGTTACATTGATGTTTTTCTTCTTTACTTTAATAATAACTATGTTAACAGAGATAAAAACAGTATTACTATTATCAAAATGTATTATAAACATTTGAAATTGTTTAGGCCCCAAAAGAAGAAGAATTCAATCATTTAAAATTCCATTTAGTCCATGGGCCCACGGGGTAGAATATTGCTAGAAAAAGAGTAATTGACTCTCGATCATTATTGAACTCTAAATATTGAGTTAGTTAAATAAATATAAAAGAAAGCCGTAAGTAAATGGACTGTCAGAGGTGCCATTGTCTCTTTCTGTCCTTTCAATTGTTGTCTTTTAGAACCACTGAACAATGTTTTGCTCTTCATGTACACACAAATCAGGCCAGGAAGCCACTAGTTACAAGGGCGACCATTCCGTCATGAAGTAGTTCTATTTAATAGATGAAACTCACCATTGGAGCAGCAGTGAGCAACATGACGCCGCAAGTTGTCGCTCTCCCACCTGTGTAGTCAGACACAAGGCCGGCCATGATGCCTCCTGTAGACACACAACACAGTCAAGTCAGATCATGTCATCGTCGCAGCCCTGTGATTACCAGTTACATTACTTTAACTTTCCTATTTTGAATCTAGAGCAGTGGCTCCAAATTGTAGTCTTTGATATTTTCCACCAGATGGAGCCTTTTTCTCATGTTTGCCCTATGGCGCAAATCCATGTTATCTTTCTGGTTTCCACTAGGGACATTGGTGCTGTATTATGGAGCACTGCAGTGTTAAGATGCAATACATAAAACTCAATGGTGTTGCTAATCATTGACGTATACCAGAGGAACTGTTTTAAATGGATGCACAAGGGTTAAATACAAAGGAATCTACGCCATTGGTATTGTACTTTAGTATTATATCTTATTTACATTTTACTCAAAAAAAACATCTCTCTGAATTGATGTGGTGCCATTTTTTTTATAAGTAATTCACAGAGAGTGATTTAAAAGTGTGCAATATTCTAAAAACTATATTCAAGGTGCTCAAACTGCCAAAAAAAACACAACCTAGTTGCTAAATTTGGACTGACAAAATTCATACATCTAAATTGAATTTGAAAAATTTCCACTTCAACATCCGAGTGACTAAGGATGAGCAATCAAGTCTGGAGTGAACTAATCAGTCTGGAGGGGGATTGAAACAAAACACATCTGTCAAGATGTATCTCCATAATATATATTGTATTTTACGTATTTCCTTCTATTTCTTTTGTCCGAAACAGGTTGGAAAATTAAATCCTGTCAGATCAAGTTATTCAACACATCAGTTGAGGCTCAATGCTTACCCACGATTCCTCCGACATCAAACAATGTGGACATGTCTCCTGCCGCTTTTGCATCGAAATGTGCTGAAAATTACAACAAAAAAAACCTTCAATCAACTTAAAAAAAAAGACTTTAAATCATGTGGATAAAACTACAACGTATGATGTATGACATTCTCCTCTTTGGGAACAAATAAAGTGTGTGTGTAAATACTGACCAACGTTGGAGATGTAGAGAGGAAGCCAGTACAGGAAGGTGTAGCTGACCAGCTTGGCGAACAGCAGGCAGAGAGAGAACTCCACCACTCCCTGAGTGAGACATTAAAACACCATGAAAACCTTTCATCATCTCAAAATGTCTTAAATGCCTTCATTATCACATCGCTACAATTCACAATCAACTGTCCCCCCCCCCTTCTCTGTCTCCATGTCTTTTACTTGAGGTGTAACGATACATCAATCGGGACTGATGTATCCATTCAGTGATCAACGATCCATTATCATTGAAGCAAAGTCAAAACCTCAATACACATCACCTTTAAGATACACCTTCATCCTGTGTCACGCTCTGTTACTACCTCTGAGATATCTGCATACTTACATCTACGCAGTGTTTCACAGACTTTCATCAGAGCATACAGGGTCTGTTTGACCAGAAGCTTAAAATAAAAGTTTGAACTCATTGATGCTTCCAGCACCTTAGCAAATATTAAGCCAATTGGAGCTGTGGTCATCCTGCAATACAAATAAAGTCATAAGAGACATTTGGATAATTAAAAAGAGTTGTCAACACTCACAGGTATACTGAGAGCCCCACTGAAGCTGATGGCCTCCGTAGGCTCCTCAACAACCTCCGCGGGCTCAGCGCTGATGGAACCGTAGGCGGTCACATCCACATGGGATGAGTTAGTGGGGGGAGGCTCCGTCTCTTCGTCCTCCTTTTCACTCTGAAAACACAAAGAATATGCATGAGATCAAACAGTCTCGTTACAGGAGATAGAGAGAGAGCGATCGAAGGGAAAAAAACTTAAAATCTCCACCACTAATATAGAAAAGTAAAGAATAGAGTAGAAGAGAATGTTGAGAATGCTGCTGCAGTGTTTATTGATGTATATGTGTATGATGCAAATATGAGTACTGATTTCAGTTTAATTATTATTCAGTGGGTTTTATTTTCCATCCTATGGTATACATATGTTCTATCATATTTTTACCAGTTTTTATATTCATTCTATGTCTATTTTTCCTTATTGCAAAGCACAATGTGCTTCATTTCTAATGTTATGAAAATTAAGTTTATTATCAATATTCAGGATGAATTATGTAGATTAGGTTTGTAGCTTTTACTCACATGATGGTGAGGAGGAGTGCAGTTGACGTGTTCAGGTTCTGCAAGAGAGAGGGGGAAAGAAATTGGGACTTAAAAGCAACATTTAGGTTTCACAAGAGATGTAATGTTAAGACAACAAGATACAACATGTTAGTATGGCTAATTATCACACTTAAGTCTGTACTAAGGGTTAAAATTACTAACCAATCTTTTAAATCTCAATTAATCTAATCGCACATCTTTACTATTTCCCGAAATGCACATATTCTTTTTATTTCATACTTCATAAATATTAACTTTTGCACATCACCTAGACTATATTTTGCATATCCATGCACAGAACTGTGCAGCTCTTCCACTTTAAGAACAGATCATTTAGGTATATCCTATAATTCAGATCTTTATTGTAAATATTTGGCCAGACAGAGCTAGAGTTTGCTAAGCTTTGAACAAGGTAATGGTACTGTAGCTAAGTTAAATATCACACCTTCAAAGTAACAGCAACCAAAAATAATTGCTTTACAAACAAGTCAAACAGGATCCTTCAAGTGTTGATTGTATCTGTGACAGCCACCCTCATAATACATGTCTTCGGATATACACCCGACATGAGGGTTTTCGTCAAATGCCTCTGTGAAACAGTTTAATGAGGGTTTGACCGACGAATAGAAACTTACTCTCAACCAGGAAGAAGAAGCACAGGACCCCAGTGGAGGCGATTATGAGTCCAGGGACGATGAAGGACATTCCCCACTGCGACGACACAAAGGCTCCTGCTATGAGGGAGCCCAAGATGTTTCCCACTGAGGTGTGGGAGTTCCACACACCCATGATGAACCCACGTCTGATGATCAAAACACAAGCGCAATCAATCAATTAGTCGCAAGTCACATTAAAGTTGTAGTTCAACATTTTAGGAAAAGATGCTTATTCACTCTTAAAGTGAGATCAAGAGCAATATCAAGTCTGTGTGTTGAGTGCCGAGCTGGAGTCAGGACATCATTAGCATAGCATGAACACTAGAAGCAGGGGGTTCCAGCACATAACTCCTACTAAACACACAAATTTAAGTTTTAACATTTCTGTTTGTGTGTGGGTTAAACAAACAAGACGCAATGTGTTAACCGCAAAGCTTTAGAGGTGCTGGAAGATGTGTTTGTGAACTTCAGACGGAGCCAGGTCAAGTGTTTGCCCGCTTCTCCGTTTCCGCTGTCCACACCATGAGGTAGCCCCGCCGTTTTCAAACTTATCAGTCCTCGGGAGCGTTTTTTAACTTATTTGTTTTCGATGCTCTAAAACTTTGACCTTGTGTGGATGCTCAGTGTAAACGTAGCAAAAGATATGCGTTTTAAAATGGAAAAGTAGTAATGTGGACATGGCCTCAGACATTTGACTGGACCCAATCAAACTTTTGAACAGTCTTGTTTATTTGAGGGGCAGTTTAGATTTATGATGTGGGTTTGATTGTCTGAGATAAATTAAACCTAGTTCTCACTGTGCTGTCAAAACATGACAAATGTGAAAGTCTGATTCAGCCAGCTACAAAAAAAGAAAATGTATCTAATGCTGCATAGTCAGCAGGACTGCACGCCTGGTGCACATCGCGTAGCACTCACTTCCCCTTTCCAAACCAGTTGCCGACACAAGCCACCACTGCAGGCCAACCGGTGGTCTGCATCAGCCCGTTCATGACCTGCAGAATGAAGCAAACAGAGGGAGAAACAAGCCGGGGTTAACTTACAGCATCAAAGCCTCTTAATGCTGGTGTAACCCTACAGACTCTACTTAAAGAAGGAGAATAAGAAGACAAGTGAGCCTTGAGTTTATACATTCCCACACCAAACCTACATAAGCCCCAGGCAAACTGCTGCCGTCCTATGATTCAGCTGTGAGTCATGTGATGTGTGTGCGGAAAGCCTGACTAAGCCACCATGAGATCTGTAAAAGATTTTAAAGAGAGGAGACAATGAATAAGGTCTGTACTGACCCACAGTGACCACACATGTGATGGAGTAAAAGGGTTGTTATCAATACAAGGAATCAGTGATTTCTTTTAATAGCTTCATGTAGCTGCTGCAGGCTTTAAAAACTCAGGCTCCGATATTACACATTGATCTCTCTTAAGTCAAAGAGGACCATTTTTTCTTTAAGGCTATTAACTTTAATGTGATTAAGTTTGATGTGAATCATCTATAGAATAAGTAAAATTTCTAATTGAAAAATTGTTGAATTCACTTGTGGAATTTGAGCCCAGGGAAGGGTCACGCGATGGTCTGAGGCTCATCTGACACTTAACTTAAGAGCAATTAAACAGCCTTATATTCATGAGATAACTACAAACTTAAATCAGTCAGTGCAGTTTAACTGAATTTCCAAAGCTGCAGCCTTATTACTGGACACGGGAAGGGAAAGTAGCTTGTGTCCAAAACTGTTTTTTTCACTTGTTCCTGACATTAACCAGCTCTCACATGACTAAAACCTGCACAGTGATTTGGGAAGTTATTACTCGACAAAGGGAAAAAAAAAAGACTGAAGTGAAACAAAACTCGTGTGACTGTGTCTTAACACAGCGTGCACCAACACTGAGACCAACATTCATTTCCCAGAGTCAAGGTTGACCAATGGAACCTGACTGTGTGTGTCTGTGTTGGTATGGGTACATTTGTTGGTGAGTGAGCAATAAACAGCTCATCTGATCTCTGTGCTTCCCTCTTTCATCCCTAACGTGAGTTTGTTCTCTGCAGTAGATCTGCCAGAAAAAAATGGACCAGAGATTGTTTCGCTATTCAAAGGTTCATAATTCTGTACTGGTTTAAAGGTTTTACAACAACAGAGGTCAACAGACAGGTTGTAAAACTGTTTGCAAACTATTAAGGGAACAGTTAAAACATTTCAGGAAGTGAAATGAGATCCATACACAAACAGAAATCTAAAAATGTCAATTTTAAAATGGTTTTAAGGTTGAGTTATGGTCTGTAACTATTTTGTGACGAACAACAGTTTCTCCATCTATGCAGAACTTCTGGGCAACATCTCCAGCTATACTGTGGGTTGACAGATATGGTCAGCGAGCACAGCTGTTGGTCTCTGCAGAGGCATGACAAAACCAAAACTGGAAACTTCACTGTGATGACAGGACTCCAGCGAGTCACTGTGGACAGAAGTTGTTCACCAAGAAATTGTTCTACCGAGTAAATTAACCCTTAAACCAAAAACTGTTGTTTTTGCATTTCTGTTCTTGTATGGCTTAAACAAACAGGATACAAACAAGTTTAGAGGTGTTGGCAGATGCATTAAATCATGTATGTGAGTAATTTAAATGGTCTAAATTTACAGATTGGGCCTTTACCACACCACCATGAGAATAAATACATTGGTTGTAGAACAGGTAAAGCTAGTATAGGGTCTTCAGTAGTTTTAATTCATATTTTTATTTATTCCAACAACTGCTCTACAACAAGCACTTGCAAGATAATTCTGCTTAATTCTCAAATGTACTCTATTCAACAAGACAAAGGGTTCACATTCACATTTCACTGTTTATAGGTTCCTGTAGGAATTGTCGTTTTATCACCAAAGTAAAAAGGGGAATTCAGCTAATTGAATGACAATCGGTAAATAGATTTGGCGATTTGTTGCATGCAAATTCTATCCTGATGGTGGCATAAGAGGAAAGGTCAGGGGGTCTCCTGTGTTTACAACAGGTTTAGGGAACAAAAGAAAGTAGAGGACTTTGTGATTGTGTCTTTACCTGGATGATGGCGTAGTACCATAAGGAGTGGATGTTCAAGTAGAAGCCGAGGCCGAACAGACATGTGAACAATCCGCTCATCAGCATCCCAAAACTCAGGTAGTACCGCAGAGGCAGGCGCTCTCCAAATATCCCACTGTTAACACAAGAAAACTATTAAGACTCAACAAAGCACAAACACACACACAAGTATAAAGATGTCTGCAGGCAACAGCACATACAAACCTGAAAAACATGCCGATGGCATAGGCAACCAGGAAGGAGTTATCCAAGACTCCAAACAGTGTCTGATAGTTGTCCTGGTCTAGAGGGACGACACAAATGAAACTGTTAGCTTTCTCCACGTAATCATTTAGAATTATGGATGTTTCAGTTGGAAAACAGCTTCCCACACACCAACACAACCATCTATGTTTTCAGAAACTCACATCCGAGCCGGGAACTTAAACTGGGCAGTGAACCCCGGATCACTGGGATGTTGGGAGAGCCTGTGCTCAAATTAAAAAGCATTCTAATACCGTACCTGTCAAAGTTGATAGCAAATAAAAGACTTACCAAAGGGCGCCCAGTCACACCAAGTAGCATTGTTGGTTATGTTAAGATCTGCAGGTCGAATTACTGAGGAACAGTTTCTGTGCAGCTCACTCTGATGATCAGATAGAAACACATAATAGGTCATAAGCAGGTGAAACGACCCGAATAAAACTCTCACAGACACAGAAATACAATATATGATATGCATACAGACATATGAACTATTTACATAATCAAGAGAGACTGATAAACCTGCTGGGAGTTTAGGTAAATTTGCATTAAACGGAAAATCTTCAATTTGTGAAGATAAATATTTTGTCTAACTCTGAATCAAAAAATCTGATACTTTCAGATATTCATTAATCCTTTTCTAATCTGTTTTGTTCTTTAATGAGGAAAGAGGAAGGAATTCTGTTGAAGCTAACTTGATTCCTAAACTCTTTTGAAGGATCTCCAGAGAACGTCTTACAGGCGACTTTTGACCCATGACCCAGACTGGTCACGTTCCTGCAAAAAAACTCTGTAGATAAAAAGGAATTGAATTGACCCAGTTACCTTAACAATGCTGATAGGTTTCCTTGACAGATGGTAGGCCGTGTAGAAGAGGAAGGTGAGGGTAAGAATGAAACCACGATACCTGCAAAAGAGAGATAAAATAATAAATTATAAATAAATAATAAAGATGGCAAAGTCTTTCTGATAAGACAACAAGAATGTATTGCAAAGTTATAACTGATTATAATACTGCACACTGTGAAACAAAATAAAAAATAAGGCATGACTTGATATTGTTTGTTAAGCTGTCATAAAACAAGAGACTTTACATAAATACAAAATATTGTAAGAACACAAAAATAAGAAATATTTAGATGTTCAAAACTTTACACTGACGTAATAAAGCCAACTGCTGCCAGCATGTCATGGACCAACTGTGTTCATCCTGGTTGGTATCAGAGAGTGAACAACTAGACTAATATATTGGTAGAAGTCAAATTTTAATCAAATAAATATTGGTTAAATGTTTAAGCACATTTATATATATATTTAATATATATATATTACATATACACATTTAATATATATATATATATATATTAAATGTACTTAGTTTTTATTATACAATGCATTGGTAAAGATTGAACGTATGGCCCTATCTAATATTTTTTTTTAAAACACACGAAGATAAGAGAAAAGTTTTACAAATGTATCTTTCATTTATGTTTTTTCCTCTTTACTACCGGATTAAACATCCCATGAGCCCTCAGGTTTATCTTGTGACCCCTTTGAAGGGGCTCGGCCCCTAGGGTGGGAATTTAGCTACTAACTAACTAAAATATTACTTAAAGATTAATATATCAGGTTTATCTTAATAATGTCCATTAATATATCAGCCACAGGGGTCAGTTTACTTTTGATACTTCAATTAATGCTAAATTAACTACATTTGGCTGACACAATAATTCTGTGTATTACAATGGACTTGTTTACTTGTACTGCAGTATTTTTTACATTGTTGTACTGCTACTGTTTGCTACAACACAACGTCAGCCAAAACTGAACATTTAAAATGTCCCAGACATAGGATTTATTGAAGGGTTGTTATATTATTATGCTTTAGATTGTACAGGAGTACATTACTGACAGGTAGATCAGTGTTTATGACACATCCAAGTGTAATGTCTCCTCAATCTCTGCCCTCTTCAGCTCTTTATTATGTTTTTCTTGTCACATACACTAGAAAGATGGCATTGCATTGTGAGTTAACACAAAGCATTCATTACTCGTAAGTATTTCGCAACAACAGGCGTGTTCGGATATACTACTGTCAGAATAACAAGTGCAAAAGCACAAACACAAGATCTAGTTGTTGATAATCGATAAAGGTTTGCAGTCAATTTTCAAGCACAAATTCTCAAAGACGTGATATTTGATGCTTTTTCCTTTCTTACAATATAGTAAATAAAAAAATATATATTTGAGTTTTGAACTGCTGGTTGAGAAAAAAAAAGGCTATTTGAGGACAAATCAAATATGTTTGAGGAAATAATTATCTGATTTATTGATTTAAAAAAAAAGTAATTATTTGCAGCCCTTCTCAGATTATCTCATAATATGACAGTCTTATTATTCGGAATAAGGCATATTAGTAGAGTAAGTCATAGTAGCAAGACACAAAGCCATTATCTAGTCATAATATTACATTTTTCACATAATCTGGATGTTGTTGTTGTTTTGCTTCACCATTGTGGTCTTGATTGCTAAATCAGCAAAAAATAAATACAGTAATAAATCATCCCCACATTGTGAAGTGACATTAGACACTGAAAGGTTTTTAAAGTGCCCCTTGTCTTTTTTTTTTTTTTTTTTTTTTTTTACAAATTCCTTAAATTCTGGATTTCTCGACGACCACATTGATTCGTTAAAGGTCAAATCTGTGTCGATAAGGGTGAAAGCTCTGAAAAGACACCTTTTTTTTTTTTTTATGAATGGAGTTTGGTGTGGGATCTCGATCCTCACATCGAAACCCGAGAGAGTCTGGTGCACAAATCAGTAGTAACGCGTTTGTAACCGGTAGTAGGATGGACAGGATTTGGGTATTATTCCACAGTAAACATTGGGTTTAGGAGAAACCATTAGAAAAAACACAAAGCGTGTTTATCGACGCGGTTAAGCCAATCATTCACAGCAAAATGAGGAGATACACACACACACACACACACACACACACACACACACACACACACATAAAGAGCAACATTTGTGATTGGGGATGCCATTAACTGGGATGTTTGTGGAAACGCACCATTACGCACACTTACCAACTATCTCGAGAAAAGGACGTGATAAATCGTATGCCGGGAGCCAGGGGCGCCTTCATGTTTCGATGAAAACTCGTGTTAAAACTTTAAAAAAAAACAAAAGAAAAACCCCAAAAAAGTCACTCAGATTCCATGCATGTCCTTGCGAGCAGGTTCCTGGTGTCACACTGCTGGGATGGTTTAATGAAGAGAGGCGGGTTCTTCTTTGTATCCACGACTGCTAATTTAAACTATAAAGCAGCAACCGGGCGGCTTCTTGGTGGGATACAGAGTCCGTAAACATCTCCATACTGAGCTCTCTCTCTATATATATATATATAAATATATATATATAAATATATATATATATATTCAGCACCGGGTCCAGAGAGCCAGCCTACCGCCACGTTTCAGTGCAGAGGAAAAAATATATAGTTGTGTATATATATATACACACAACTATATTTATATAGTAGTATAAATGTGTTATTCCGTAAGGTTTTCCAGACGGAGACTCCCGGCGGCCATGTGATATATTACCCCACCCACTCTACTCCAGTGACGTCACAGGAAACAGCTGAGTGTGTAGGGAGCAGTAGATACTCCCCTAGTGGTTCACAGCATAAGGGGTTATAAAAGAACTGAACTAAAACACTCTTTGGAAGAGTAGGAGTGGGGCTAGGAATCAATCACACTGATGTTAACTAATTGGTAAGGAATGAGGAAAACAGCAGTGGTGGAATGTGACTTATTACATTTACTTGTACTTGAGTATTTGCATTTTTATACCACTTTCTTTTCAGTCAAATTTTGTACTTTTTACATTTATCTAACAGCTTTAGTAACTGTGCAGATTTAGATTAATATAAAATATAAATCAGAGAGAGAGAGAGAGAGATAGATAGATAGATAGATAGATAGATAGATATATTTATTTGTGGATTAATCTACCCAGCCTACACATTTATTAAAACTATCTCCACCTTTACCAGCCTCAACATTAAAGTAATGAACACATTAATGCATAAATAACGTTTATTCTATAAAATTATATATATTATTCTAAAATGGCCCATTCTGCATAATGAGTGCTTTAACTTTTAGTACTTAAAGTATATTGTGATGCCAACCGTTTGTACTTTTAAACACACTATGGTGTTGTTGTATTCTCACTAATGGTAAATATTTAAGTATTTCTTCCACCATTGGAAAAACACGTCTTCTGCTGCTGAAAAATGTTAAAATGTGGCGGTCAGTGCTTTACTATCATATATGACGTTTTTGGATTAATTTTACTGCTGCATTTATTTTTATGTTGCATTTTACAGCTGTAGATATTTAGGGTTGTACTCATTGTAACTCCTTTATAGACTGTTTGGTGGTTTAATTTACAGCAATGCTTCATATTCTATAAAACTATAATAAATTATGATTTCACAAATCATAAACGAGCATCTAATCTTTCAAATCATCAGAAAAATGTGTTTTTGTTGAATTGTTTTGTATTATACAAAGAGGTCAGTCAAATTCAAATTCTTTATCAGGATTTCATACCACAGTGTTATAAATAGAGATTAGAACATTTCAACTTCCAACAATTGACACCATCACCATACATTCAAAATATCTAAATATAGCCAAGACTATAATCATTCAGAAAAAAATTATGTAAGAATCCGAACAGAGAGTAGTCCATTTTGAAATAAAAATGTGTCTCATGCAGGAAGATATTACTGTATGATAGATTACACACTTGTTCCTATTAAGAAGAAAAAAAAAATATTACATTTTTTTAAGCACAACCCTGAAGAATGTTGAAGTAGCCTAAAGTACAGATTCATAGTTTTCAAATGTACTGACTGACTTCCCTGATGATTTACTAATCATAGCTTCGCAGAAAGGAAGCAATTATACCTATTTCTTTTTTATCAATAACAATTACTACAAGTAAATTACTGGGAGGAATGTGTATGAAACTTTAAGAAGATTGACATCTGCCTCTTCTGTCAATCTGCTGCCAATCTGATGAATTTATCAACAACATCAAACAAAATACTCAAAGAAAATGCAAAGCAATGACAAGATTCTGCTTAAAATACAAATAATCCATTTGAAAAACTCACTCTCCAACCTGTAGATGAGTTTAAATCCTCATCCAAATAAATATGATTAAAGCAGAAAAATCGGTAAATGACTTGTGCATTTATCTATAAATAAAGTTAAATGTGATTCTTACAGTATCTGTTGTCTTTAGTACTGTAGGCATTTAGTAAAAAAAAATCAAAGTATTGGGTAAAGTAACATTTTGACCTGATGAAAGGCACTAGAGCAAAGTCAGTGGATCACCAAAGTCTTTAGGATACATAATCTCAGAGCCATCAATGTCTTCCCAAAATTTTGCGCCACACCATCTGATAGATGCCTGCATTAATCTTGTGGAAAACATGAATGCCTGGAAGACATGTCAAGGCAATCAATCTCATATTTCAGCCTGGAGGCCAAACATATCCTGAGCGATGGTATAACTGATATTAATCTTTTCATCTGACTCTGTGTTTGACAACTTACGCTGTTTTTTCCCAGAAATGTTGGACTGTTCCTTTAAAACACACAGGTGGGAGACTGTTTCAGTTCATCAGCTTCCTTTACTGTAACTCCAAACTCATCATTGTGGAATGTAACGCCTTGGCATACGCTGTGAGGGAGACAAATGTTACTGTCAGTGGTTTTATTGATTTCATGTATTGTCCTACTTAAGCTCAGTGTTGGTGTGTGAGGCAGGTGTGCAGTGTGTACCTTTGGGATTGTTGTGGAAGATACAGTTGTTAGCGCAGGTGTCTGGGTGGGACTCCCAGAAGGATGATGCACAGCAGCAGAGAGGAGGCGGCTCCAGCTTCTCCTGAGAAAGTCGCTCCTTCATCTGAGCTCTAAGAGCCTCAATGAACCTGAAGAAAGTGACAATCAGTCTGTTCATCAGCTTCACCAAGGCACTTACACTTTTTGAGTCTGCACATGTAGTTTAGCTCATTTGGTAAAGGACTAGTTCACCCAAAAACAAGTATATATAAATTCACACTCAAGTGACATCATTAAATCAGACTTAACGAAGCTTGGCAGTGGGACTCCCCAAATCCTGTAAACCAACTTTCATGTGTAAAATTAGTAGGGTTTTGCCTCTAAGCTTTTGCAAATTAGTCGTCATTAATTACCTTGCAGCTGCTTTCCCTTTATCCTCCCTTTGCCTTCTCTGCAGCTGCACTTCTCTCTCCTCCTCCTCCTCAAGCTTCAGACGCTCCAGAATCAGCAGCTCTCTCTCCTCCAGCTTCTGTCTGGCCTCCACGAGCTGCCGAACTCTCTCCAACTTCCTCTCCTCCTCCAGACGAATCTGTTCTTTCTCTTCTTTGATCCTTCAGTGGAGACAGGGACATTTTAGACATTACATTACATTACAGTCATTTAGCAGACGCTTTTATCCAAAGCGACTTACAATCAGTAGTATATTACATATCATTCACCCATTCACACACTGATGACAGGCTACCATGCAAGGTGCCACCATCAGACTCTAACTAACATTCATGCAACATCCAGTCCACACCGATGGCAAGCCTTCAGGAGCAACTTGGGGTTAAGTGTCTTGCCCAAGGACACATCGACTGCGGTGGTTCGGGTATCGAACCACCGACCCTCTGATTGGAGAACTACCTTGCTCTCCACTACGCCACAGCCACGAGACTAAGGCTAAAGAATCCCTTGTAGTTAACATTCATATGACCCTATTTTAGTTAGTCTGTATGTTATACAGAGAAAGAGAGTATTGAGCCATATTTGGGCAAAATAAGGACATACGTTAAAAACTTGTCAACACTGTTGCGTTATATATGACTACAAGCTGATAAAAACCATTTAAAAGCTATCAAATGTACAGATTATTGGTGCTTAAAAGATAAATTCTAATCACACCAATAGGAGGAAGTGATTCAGGAGAAAATAGTGCGGTCTCGTCACCTTGCCGTCCTCTTCAGGTGTTTCCTGTTCTGTTTGTTCTCCTTCACTTGCTCTCTCTCGATGTTCATGTACAGACGGCGGTGCATCAGGAACTGAGACTGACGCTGAAGAGAAAGAGAGATGTGCTATTTGTAACATTTGGTCAGATAGGAGAGGGCTTTCAACACATAAAGACGAAGCTTCATGCACATGGCTGATGATGTCTACCTGTCTTTTCAGTTCTTCTTGGTCAGTCAGAGGCCACAGGGCCTGTGGGACTCTGTCAATGGACTTGAAAGCAGGAGGCTGTGATTTCTCTGAATCCAACAACACAGGCTCACTCACCTGAAACAAACAACAGTCAGAACAGAGTCAGATAATGTGCAGCTGGAACAATCCGTCAGTTTTGTGTGAAACATATATATACTCTGCTAAACTCTTTAACCGGGGTTAGACCTCTGAACCATCCGTGGGGAAGGAGCTCTATCCATTCAGCTGAATTATTCTAAGTGTCTGTTCAATAAATGTCTTAAAGACATTTGAGAGTTTTCTCATCACGGTTATTTCTCAAAGGGAAATTAATACATTTAATTTCCACCACAAATTGGCGACGAGGATGGGATCGGACGAGTGATCTGGACTCCGTTTGACGACAGAGGCCACAGAGATTTACTAATCACAATTTTTTAGAAAGTATTTCAAAAGGTATTCGCAAATTTCCCCGCTGCGGGACTAATAAAGGATTATCTTATCTTATCTTATCTTAAAAACCTGAATAGAAGCTTTGAATGTCATAAACATGACATACTTTACAGCCCTTGTAAAAACTACAGAGTCCAGCTGTTTTAGTGAACACTTATTAAAGATGAAATCATATAATTGTACTATGTTTTAAATGATTGACATCTTCAGTAGGAGCCAAAGTGCTCGGGGCAGAGAAGGGAAGTCAGAAAGGATGGACTAACGCATTGTTGGTTCTGGTCTTTTTAGGGGACAACAAAAATATAGAATATCAGGAGCCTTATCCTTTATATTGTCCAAATAATTAAGCGACGGTTTATGATGGTAAACATTAGGATCATCAAAGTCAGGGTTTATCTGCTAATCCTTTAAAAGTAGGCAACACAATAGATTTAATTGTTTAAGTATTTACTTTCACATTCTTAACAAATTTGCATCAAAGTTTGGGTGCAGATAAATTAAACTAGGCATCAACTGCACATTTTATTATTGTTATTATAGGAATATATAACCCTCAACCTTGTTCACTGCTATAATGTCATCAGTCATGTGTTGAAGTGCAACATCTCAATTTGTAACGTTTACTCTGGTATAATGGAACACGTCCCAGTTATGCACTTATAAATTACATCCTGTCAGCTGTTTAAAGGCAATATTAAGGTCATAAAGTTTTAGCGACTTGGGTTTATGAGTTGACGTGAGCCCCCTGAAAAATATTTTTACTATGTTTTAGGTGCTGTGCTGCTGGACTGTCTCATTTGGAGAGAAAGGACTAATATTCCACTGAACTGGGACGCAGCTACATGACATCTGGTCAGGGGGCAGACGATCTGATGACAAAGTTAATTATTTGGCCATACTAAATGCTATGTTTGTTTATAACAGAGCTTTCAGTTTTTGAGATGTTCCCCAACCCTTAGCTGGTCAGATTTCCCATCTGCTGTCACTTTACAAAGTGTTGATACAATTAAAAGTTTATTGAGGAATAGACTTGTCTTATCTCACTTGAAAACATCTATATCTTGTTTTTTAGCCTGTATTTGTTTATTTCTGTATAAGTACTTTGAAAGCAATACAAATCAAATTCCTTGTACGTGTACACATACTAGGCCAAAAAAGCTGATTCTGATTAGCTACCAGATGTCTTGTTTGCAATTTAACTATGAATGCACAGACAATTGCTAGATTAATTTAGGAATGTTTCCCCTCCAATGATATCAAAACTGATACCACTAAAGAGAAGAAAGAAAGAAAGAAAGAAAGAAAGAAAGAAAGAAAGAAAGAAAGAAAGAAAGAAAGAAAGAAGGAAAGAGTTTTTCTGATCCCAACAGTACGCGTACAGTGTGAAGTCTGTGGTCATATTTGACTGAATTATGACTCAGAAGGTGTGCGTTTGAGGTGTGAGCTTGTGAACATGTGAAACTGCTGCACCATGGGTATTCATTAACCTTCTGCCGAACGAGAGGACACGCATGTTGACTAGGGAAGAGATGATCATCCTCCTCTTCTTCTTCCTGAACATCCTCCTCCTCCTGCTCTTCCACTTCCTGTTCTGGTTTTAGCACATGAGATCCAGATTTCTGTTGGGTGCAGAGGAAAATGTGTTTTAATACACACAAGTATAGGAATAATGTGTTTTTAAAGAGGAACAAGTGTGAGACATAGGCGCTCACATGTCTGGTTGGAGAGATGTTCCATTCGCCACCAGGAAGGTCTGACGTCATTTCCCCATGCGGGATCATCCGACAGGCGGCCAGTCTGAGTCTGACCTGCCTCATACCTCCTCTAGACTGGAAAACCAAGGGAATAAATAATCCTACAGATTAATCACTGTCACATTACCTTATCAGTCACACAAGGAAACAATGCAATCATTCTGACTGCCAAAGACACAGACTTTGCACAATGTACTGAAGAAAATATTAATAATATTACAAACGGATGAAAGAAGATACTGTCTGGGTACCTGGGCAGACTTTGATCCTCCACAGTAAACATAGGAGCCTAATACCCAATTTTTGAAGCCAATGCCAATATTGATATTAAAATTCAAAAGATCTGATAGTAATGAAATCAGCCAATATTCATTTCAACACCCAAATACAAACATCAAAAGCTTAAATAAGGACATCTCAAATTCAGTAGTTGAAGAACTGTGACAAAGATTTGTGCTGAGTGGGACATTTCACAGTATTCACCAGTGGTGGACAAACTATGAACTGGAGACACTGTTTCTGACTTGCAAATATCCACCCATGTGTGACGGTTAAACATGTCTCTCTAACACCTTTGGCATTATTCTTCTGCTAAAACAGCCATAACTCTTTTGGTTTTTAGGCTTTTCACAATATATTGTAACCTGGTTGCAGGGATTTGGTCCCATTCAGACACAAGAGAATTGTGAGGTCAGAAAGTCATCTCAAAGGTGTTGCAAATCAAGTTATTTCCCTCCAAACTTGGAAAACACTTCTATTGTTAAATAATATAATAGCCTCTCACCTCATGAGAGCTCCTCTCAGTCACCCTCTGTTGTGCAGCATCTCCCGCAGACAACAGCCTCTCACCAGCAGACACATGCTGGGTCCAGACCTGATGCTGCCGTTGTGGGATTCTCCTGTCAGGTTTCACCTGGACATAAACACACTATTTTACAATGAGGTCCATCAAGCTGGAACAAGATCACAACCTACAAACAGGGGGCTGAGTCATGCTTCATTGTCACCATGGAGTGCCAAAACAACTAGTTGATTATGGCTTAGTCAGTCAAACAACAAAAAAATGATCAACAGTGTTATTAATATGATGATTTTTCCCCTTTTCTCTGTTTATATCATTGTAAGCTGAATGTCTTTCAGCTGTAGACAATTGGATGGATAAAGCAATGCTGAATAGTGAAGAGCACGCTTAACAGACAAATTATGTAAATAAATGATATTCAATGTTGAAAATACTCAAACGTGTGTCAAAACACTCCCTGATCCATTTGTTGGAGTTCATACTACTCATCATCAGTGACAAACTATTATTTTTACCTCTGAGTCTGTCTGAGGCTGCCGTCTCTTCTTGATGACTTGAGCTTGCTGTGCCACACGATGGCGTACTTCATCTTGAAATCGTTGAAGGCTCTCTTCGGTCTCCCTCCTCTTCTCTGCCTGGATCTCCTCAGTAAGCAAAGCCAGAGCCTAAAACAAGACATAGGAAGACAAGTGTGTATCTTGGTCACAATTATCAAAAAATAAATAAACAAATAAAGATAAGGAATATGTATTAAAACTGATCTTAAGCACATTTACATAATTACTCTACTCAAGTACAATTATGAGGTACTTGTACTCTACTAGAGTATTTCTGTTTCATGCTACTTTAAACTTCTACTTCACTTGATTTGAGGGGAAAATATTGTACTTTTTACTGCACTCGATTAATATAATACATATAGTTACCTGTCACTTTGTATTCAGTACCAGTCAAAAGTTTGGACACACCTTCTCATTCAACTACTTTGAAGAATCTAAAATATAAAACATATTCTGGTTTGTTGAGCATTTGTTTGTTTACCACATAATTCCATATGTGTTCCTTCATAGTTTGGATGTCTTCAATATTAATCTACAATGTAGAAAAAAATAAAAATAAAGAAAAACCATTGAATGAGAAGGTGTGTCCAAACTTTTGACTGGTACTGTATATATACAATAATGTGTAGTGTAATATGCATTTTTCAAATTATATATATATATATACCAAAGATTAAGTTACCCTGCAATATATATTATAATAAAGTATAAAGCAGTATATTGTATAAAGTAATTAAAATTATCACCACCTTTACAAGTTTACAACAGTATTGCATCAATAATTACAACCCAGGGATATAAGATAAGATAAGATAAAAAAACTTTATTAGAATAGAAGGGTGGAAACTTTTGACTGGTACTGTATAGCATAGAGTAAAGTGCACACAATAGACATAGTAAAGAATTACAAGATATAAAATAAAAAAATGAAAAATAAAAAAATAAACAAGTATTATAAATAAGCAATAAAAACAGTATATTGTATACAGTAATTGAAATATAATATTCACAGACCTTTAAAACTTTTTAACTATTATTGCACAGTGTTTTATTGTCAGGGATATAATATAAATGTTATATTATTTAATTGAATGTGCCATTCTGCACAATGAGTGATAAGTAAATATATTTTGATGCTGATACTTGATTATGATTGCAGGACTTTGACCTGTAACCAAGTATTTATTAAACTGCATGTAGGATATCCAAATACTTCCTCCACCCCTGATTAATCACTTCAGCTTGACGCGTCACTAACGCGTCATCACCATGGCAACAGTGAGCGTCACAGCTCGATTAGCATTAGCTGCATAAACTCACCTCTGGGTGCTCCAGGAAGTCTTGTCCGCCCTCCACCCAGGCTCCCACCGCCACCACCGACTGGTTCCTCTCGCCCAGCACCCTGCTGGCACCCCTGGGTGCTGGGTGCTCTTTACCCCGGCTCTCTGAAGCTTTGCCCCTGCGGCTCGTAGAGGTTAAACGCCGGCTGGCACTCATTGTTAGCCTCGTTAGCCTGATGCTAGCTCACCACTCTAGATATCTCCTCTGGGGCCACGTGGGGTAGTTATTCGTTGACGTGGTGGGACAGCGGGGTTGTCCACAGTACAACGCACATGTACACGTTTTAGCAATCAAATAAAATAAAGGAATATCCACCTCACGTGTGTGTGTTGACAGTTAACAACTGTTTTGTTTGAGTTTCGCTCACTTCCTCTTCTTCGAACTTCCGGCGTTTGAAAAAGAAAAAATAGCTCACAGGCGAACTACTGCCCCCATCAGGAAGAAAAGGAACCTATATATATATATATATATATATATATATATATATATAAATATATATATATATATATATAAATATATATATATATATATATAAATATATATATATATGCTATATATATATATAATATAATATATATATATATAAAAAAAATATATATAATATATATATATATATATATATAAATATATATTATATTCCTTTATTGATCCCCATGGGGGAAATTAGGTGTTGCAGCAGCTCAACTACACAGAAACAGACAATAAATAAAACATATTATACAAAAAAAATATAGATATATATATCTATATCTTTATTTATAATATAATATATATATATATATATATGGGGGATAAAAGAATAAGTTATAGCTGAAATCTATATGCAGCAATAATAAATATATATATATATATATATATATCTATATCTATATATATAGATATAGATATATATGATATGTATATGTGTATATAAAGAATAAGTTGCATCTTAACTAGCTGAAACAATAAAGTGTTAAAGTAACATGAATGCAGCAATAATACAAAATATATATATATATATTACACATCTATATGTCTATATCAATATAGATATAGTATATATATATGTATATAAATAATAAGTTCAATCTTAACTAGCTGAAACATTAAAAGTGTTAATACAAAAGTAATCCACATTATTCTGCACATGCAGAGCAATAATCACAAAATAACTATAATCTCCGGGATGGGTTAAATGCAGAGAAATAATTTCCCCATTGTGAGACTAATAAAGGATTATTGTTATTATTATTAAAAAAACACATTCTGCATATGGAGCACTTAACAATTGTTCTTATGTGTGTATTATCTATCTTAAACTTTTGGTACTTTAAATGAATTTTGATGGCTATTTTTTATTTTTACTTGAGTAAAATACGTAGAGAGTATGTCCACACTATTGCTACTTAATTAAAGTTGAATTAAGAAAAGAGTTTAGACATGTGGTATTCACAAAAGGGCTCAGACAAAGTAAATCTTCTTTTTCTATTTTTGGTAGCCTTGTTATGTTTGGTCTTCAGTTTAGTCCGTTAGTCATTGCACTGGATATGTTTAAAGTTTGACTGGAAAATTCCTGAGGGTAGAGGTTAGAGGTTTACAGAGATATGCGTAGCGTAGGCAACCTGTAGCTCCCATTCAGAAAACATTTGATTCAATTGTAAATTTGTCATTCATAAATTGACCAAATCAGGATGATAATTCTCCCTTTTTCGAAAACTAATGGGACTCCGTATTGAGGGCAGGATGACAAAATAAATCAAACTAAATCATTAAACCACAGAAACTTTCTTTACTTAATTTCTTTATTAAAAAATGAAAGTATCTTACAGAGGAAATTAGAATTAAATCACACTACATAGAGTGCAACATGGCTTCTCAGATATAAAGATTACTCTGGATCTTGGTGGTTTTGACAAACTTGAGGAAGACGTCTGTGCTTGGAGACGGGTCCAACTGAAGAGAGACAGAGAAAGAAAAGCGGGAATGTTAAAAATGAGGAGAACATGGAATCACCGCAGATGCAACCTTAGTCATACTCTGACCTTTTAAACGCCCCTCTCAGATGTAAATAGAAAAGCAGCTCACCTGTATAGACTTGCCGAGCTTGGTTAGTGCGGGCTTGAAGGTCTCCATGGCGACAGAGTCAGGGCCGGTGACGTCGCTGTAACACTGGTAAACAACGGTGGCGATGCGGTGGACCTCGCAGTGGTTGAGCACTGAAGAAACAACACAAACCATCAGAATTGCTGAACACACAACAGTTTGACTTGTCCTTAAAAGGTTCAAGTTCTTTATCCTGATGATGTGTCTCTTTGTTTGGACTTTCAGTGTCTTTAAGTGCACTAGCACCAAAATGACCCAATCATAGAGACTATGTGAGCTCAGCCGAGTGGAGAGCAGCACTAATGGCGCTACATTTCATTTAGATGGCAGATGCTTGGTCCAAAGCAACTTTTTTTTTTCACCACATACACACATAAGGAGAAATTTGTGATTCAGTTTCTCTCTCAAGGACATTTGAGAAAAGTAAAGAATCAAACTCTGCTAAAGCTGGATTTATAGTTCACACAAGGGATTAATGGGAGTCCTCCAAACCATGCTTTACACCCAATAATTTAAATAGAGGTAACATTACTTCTGTGAAATTGCAGTGTTTTGCTTCATTAATTCAGAGAGCGTTGATCCCATGTGATGGATGTGTGTTACTGAAAAGAAAACGACTACAGAGTCTTTCTTCCACTTGTTTCATGTTGTATTATTGTTAATCAAAAACTTGAAGGATGAATCATAGCTCTAAAAGTGGTTCCTAACTGCACAACATATCAACATTAACACATTTTCAGTCTCGTAAAGTAAGATTTAGTCCATCTGTCTTGTGTACAATAAAGGCAAAATGGCAAAAAAAAATAGTCTTAAAGAAAGGTCGACCAGGGGAACAGAGTTTCTACAGATGTGGACGGCTGATTTTTGTTCTCTACATGAAGAGCGCTGGCACGCAGTGCTTTCGAGCAAACAATACACAACGGAATTTCATTTTCATTTAAGATGTTTATTATTTTAGATATTTCTTTCAGAGGAGCAATTCTCCACTTCATGAAAAAAACGGTCCCAGGAACAGCTAATATTACAGCAAGCTGACAATTACTGTGTCAGCAGTTTTTTTTAGCTTATTTCTCCCCCAAATGTTATCTCTCTGAAACGTAATGCATCACTTTGAGTTCTTGATAGATAATGACCAATTACTTGGTCAATATCTGCAGCTTCTTTCCCGCTCCAAAATGTCATTATTATATATCATCGGTAGACTTCTACCCAAGAGGCAAAAGAACTCAAGCAAAGTTGTGTCTATATTTTTTTTTTGTACGTGTGTTTGCAAATGTGAGAGGGGACAAGAAAGACCTGTGTGGCAAGTTTGAACTAGAAGAATTAGCAAAAAAGTACCTGCAGCTGGAAGTCCAGTGACTATGTTGGGCTGCTCCAGTGACTGGCAGACAGGTTGACCATGGAAAGCAGCGGTGTGTAGCGAGCGCAGGAAGGGAGCCGAGCTACCGCACAGATAGTCTGCTGTCTTGTACTCCGCCACAGAGCTGTCTGACAGCACAGTCACATTCAGCTCTCTGTGCTGCAGGCAGTCAAACACCTACGAGAGAGAGAGAGAGACACACTGTCAACCTTTACACATCACTTTTATGTTATGTAGATCATCAGTATAAGGGCCTATGACCTGCAATAAACAATGCTTGAAGTGGCTGGTAGACAAATTACTAATGTAACCTGAAATTATGTACAGTACAATAATACTTTGTCTGTTATATAATGGTGTTGTGGACTCCTTCTTCACAAACAGACTTTGAGCAGATACTCCAGTGAAGTCCTCTTCTTTCTACACTGTTGTGCATCATGAATGTAGGAAAACCTGCGCATGGTTGTGAATCTGCTATCTGTTTGCAGGCTGAGGAGGGACAGCTGCCCTCACATTTCTCCGAATAACAACAACATTTAATCACAGTGCCATCCAGCTCATTTTACTGTATAAACACACCTTTTCTGTCCACTGAAACAGCTGGTCTTCTGCAAGGTAGCAAGTTGCTTGGCATATCAAAACCTACAGGGAGAAGAGTACAAGAGACATTTGATGCATTATTGAAACATACCAGTGGAACTCAAAAACAGAAAGGGCTGATAATGAGAAAAGGCAAAAACAGCACAAAGAGATCTTTTTTCGTAACGGAACTAAAACTAACAGCTCGACCATCACTCTAACCGCTTGGTCTTTACTGAGCAGGAAATTAACTTTGCCTGTCATTGTGTGGTAGTCTTTAAATCATGCAAAAGCAGGAGAAGCAGGTGGAAGTTTGTTTCAAATGAGGCAGCGAAAACAGAGGTCTTGTATTTTGGTGAAAATTGGGGATCAGGATAGACTTCTAAGAACTACGGAGAAAAGTCAACATGGGCAGACTTAATATTAATTGAAATACTATGCCTGGCCTGAGGCAAGGATTGTTTTCATCATTGATTTATTAGCGGATTACTTTTCTCGATTAATTGTTTGCTCTATATGATATCATAAAACAGGACAAAATGCTGATCTCTTCATCCTTAATCACAAGGAGACATCTTCAGATGTCTTATTGAGTACAAACAACGGTCTAAAATCCCAAAATATTAAATTAACTATGATGCAAGACAAAAGAAAAGCACCAAATCTTTACATCTGATGTCCTGGAATCATTCGATTTTGCTTGACTTGAAACGATTAAGAAATTGTCAAAATAATTGGCTGATTAACTTTCTATAATTTCTATCTATTAACTAAATCATCTCTTCATTGCAGCTCTATACCAGAAGTACTCCAACTCCAACATTCCCCCTTCCTTTCTAGCTGGGTCACCTCTCTACTGTCCATTCTTAATACATGCAAAATACCAGAAAAACACTTACAATAAAACACTTTGCAAGCTAATAACGCACTTGAATCATCATTAAATATTAAGGTTGTAACAACAGGAATTTTATTAGTCAGCGATTTATAAATTTATGGGTGACTGTTACAGTATCTGCCCTCCACAGCTACTTTATATTGTATGAAAGTCTTCTCCTTCAGTTCATTAAATTCCCACAGCCATCTGAAGGCAGCCGTTGTGTGATTAATCTGATGCTTCACACACGGCCGTTCATCACGTTCATACTTATCAAAATCACGTGCAGAGAACCCCGCGCTGATAGAAAATGGACGTCCACCGATAGCAGATTTTTAAAGGTCGATAAAATAATGATAGTTTGGAGCAGGAAAAAGCGGATAGCTGATTAACCGGCTGATACCTCAAAGGTTTAGCCCACATTTTCTAACCCTATTATTATTTTAATTATACTATCATATTATCAGGAGTGAATCACATACAAACATGACTGGTGGTGGCTGATCAGCTATCGTCCAATATTGGAACCGAGCTATACCGATAAAGATAGTTTGCAAAAGGTCATATCCTAAACCTTTAATAGAAAAATAAACACACACACACACACACACACACACACACACACACAGACAGACAGACAGACACAGACAGACACAGACAGACAGACACAGAGATTATGAGTTACAACACTCAGGTGCTTTCTGTGGGATGAATCAAATAGCAAACACACATACTGCGTTGCTCAGTGTGTCACTCACAGATGGGTTGCTCTTGTGTCTGTAGAAAACACATGCCGACTCCTCGCTTGCTATCCCAGTTACAGGCCGGCTCCTCTCGTTCCACACTGATGCGTGTCCGACTGCGTCCCAGTTTTCAGAGGTGAGAACGTACACTGACAGAAACCCTGCGAAGACAGATCCTCTCAGTATTCAGCAACCGCTCACATGTGACAGGAGTCTATTTTCTCTTCACAGGCTTGTTATTATATATGTTTAAACAGATAAACATATATTAAAAGAATAGATGTTGACAATTAATCAATCATTTCAGTCATCTTTTTTTGGCAAGTGGGATTTGATACGTCACATAGAGACATATTCAGTGGTAATTAGTTGTCATTATAACGGCAGGATCATGGATACACATTTATTTAATTGATTTGTTTAAATGTGAATTTTAAGGACAACCAAAAGGTTGTTCTGCAGCGTTGCATTGTCTCTGTTACGATGACCTATTTATTTTGACTATTTTAAACAGATTGTACTTGTTTTTATCACAGTTGTATGTAGTTTGTACCAGGTTAAGGGGCCACCAAGCCGTGCAAAGAGAATAAAACACTCTTGTGCAGCTTCTGTGGTCAGTGTAACAGCTTCAAAGACATGGATCATCTTGTTCTTTAACAAACTGTGATGGACAGTTTTCTCTACATTCCGAACATTTTAAAAACAATACAATCACTGGATTAATTGAGAAAATGAATCAGCTGATCAATCGGTAATGAAAATAATCGGTAATTGTAGCCCTTCTGTCATTAATGGCTGGCTGCATTACATTGACATCCTGTTGGTTTGCTGACAAACCGAATGGATTGGGGCCATCATCAGTATAAATACACATAAGCACCAACAGTGCATAACAAATGTTGAAGCAGTTAAGTAGCTTTTATTCGTATTAATAGAGCCTGTAGGTTAAAAACAGTGCGCTGATTTATAGGGATTATTAAGTTTAACAAATTGTGTTTCTTACCAATAAAAGCATTGGCTCGTTAGTGAGCTTGTTATGTTTAAAAGAAGATGGAAAGACATTACTGAAAATCTGTGTTATCGCAGCGCTAACGTCACTGGACTACTCTCCATGTTCCAATTTCCTCTCAGGGACCATTAAAGTTTCATTTGATCGGTAATAATATTGGGTGTTCTGTTAGACGGAGTCATTACAGGTAATGTAGCATACAGCTGCTGGCAGTCACTTACTGGCAGCGTTGTGTCCCACAGCGAGGATGAAGTCTGAGCACTGCAACTTGTTTCCAGACTTCAGCGACTCTGAGACTTCAGGGCTCCACTGCAGATCAACCTTCCTGAGGGATAAGTGACATGGGTTAGAAAGAGAGGTTGAGGGAAAATACTTTAAAACTTATTATTTTACTTCTTTTTTTTTTTTATTATATTCCATCTGAGATGCAGGTACCTGCAGATAACCAATGTAGTTCCTTAAATCGAGTATTTCCATGTGGGTCTCCAAGAAGACTGCAAGGTTTTCCTCATACTTTAGTATTAATAAAGTATTTATATAAAGTATAATATTATTAATCCTCTTCCAACCATATGGCCACAAAACATAACGTTTGTTTAAGTACTTAAATTTTATGCTACCCCACAACATTTCCAAAGTGAATTTTATACTTCTGGAATTCCACTTTTGAGAGTTGTAGTCAAAGCTGTATTCCCAACCATACAACCCAGGTCCCCTAAACCCCAGGTTCACTGCGTAGCAATAGGTGAGCGATAATTAAATGCAATTCTCTTCTTATTTGATCAAATGCTATGATGAGGTATTTAAGGTGAAACTGAAACTTGTGATGAAGAAAAATCTTTAAGGTAAGTTTGATGTGCCAAATGAGCTGGCAACTAAGTGTATGCCTTCAGAGCAGAATTTGTAATTGTTAACAATTGCTGTAATAAGTATCACTCAACCACATATGACATGAAACTTTCTGTTATGCTGGTTTTTGCACATTACATTCCACTATATTTTGTACCAACCCCACCATAACCAAAGGTTTCTATTTATACTATAATTTGAAAAATGCATATTACACTACACATTATTGTACATATACATCAACTGTATATATTCCACCCGCGACCCTTAACTGGATAAGCGGTTACGGAAGATGAATGAATGAATGAATGAATGTATACAGTACCAGTCAAAAGTTTGGACACACCTTCTCATTCAATGGTTTTTCTTTATTTTTTTCTACATTGTAGATTAATATTGAAGACATCCAAACTATGAAGGAACACATATGGAATTATGTGGTAAACAAACAAATGCTCAACAAACCAGAATATGTTTTATATTTTAGATTCTTCAAAGTAGTTGAATGAGAAGGTGTGTCCAAACTTTGGACTGGTACTGTATATTCCATATATCCACATATTTCTTACTGTAGTGCTTCTTTCATATACTTTGTTCAATCTTATTGTTTATATTCTAATCTAATTCAAGTATTTATGAATATCTGTTCATGCATTTTCTGATTGTGTAGCGTGGAGGTTGCTCCAACCACATTTTATTGTGCCATCCTTATAAAATAAATACTTTAAAGATATATATATTTTACTTGCTCAGTTGGGGTCAGAAGAATTCCCCTGCACATATAGATACACATCTTGTAAACAAGCTTTGTAAAAGTGTTTGATGTCAATTCAAACCAGATTTCTTTTTAGTTTAGGGGGTATGATTTAAATGTTGTTTCATATTTATTCTCATTATTATCTACCCAAGATCTTCCTTGTTGCCAGTGTTTTGGTACTTTTTGTAAAAAAAAAAAAAAAAAAAAACAGGTTTAATGAAATCTTAAGTAAAGAGGTAAAAATGAAACACCAAAGTATGGTTTACATTTTGTACCACCTTGTCATTTGCAAGTGCCTTCATCATTTCAAGTGTTGATTGTAGAAAGAAATGTTAGTACCAACCCCACCATAACCCCACCATAACCCCACCATAACCCCCACCATAACTCCACCATAACCCCACCATAACCCCACCATAACTCCACCATAACCCCACCATAACACCCACCATAACCCCACCATAACCCATAACCACCATAACCCACCATAACCACCATAACCATAACCCCCACCATAACCATAACCCCACCATAACCCCCACCATAACCCCCACCATAACCCACCATAACCCCATAACCCCCACCATAACCCCACCATAACACCACCATAACCCCCACCTTAACCCCCACCATAACCCCACCATAACCCCACCATAACCCCACCATAACCCCACCATAACCACCATAACCCCCACCATAACCACCATAAACTAACCCCACCATAACTCCACCATAACCCCACCATAACCCCCACCATAACCACCATAAACCCCACCCACTCCCCTCTGGGGGGTGTTACTGAAATGTCATGTGTCATGTTGTCTAGCTTGAGCTCCTGGTTGATGCTACTTAAGTTATGACATTAAGGGACCAATATCATGTGTACTTGAGGGCCACACACAAGAATCTGTCTCCTGTTGCTAAGCTAATCTAAGATGTCCATGCTTTCCTGACTCCATGCTAGCTGCTCTGTGTTATCTAGCTTAAGCTAACTGTTACCTCTTCTCCTCCAGCTCTTTGTGGATTTCTTCATCTTCTTCGTTTTCCTCCAGCTCCTCTTCGTCTTCCTCCACGGCCCGAGAGTACACCGACAACACTTCACCGAAAAACGTCGCCATGATCACGTCGTTTACCGGAGGTGTCAAAGCGAAAGTTTAGCTAGCTAGGTTAGTGCTTCCGGGATCTGCAGCCGTGACGTAGATCTGCTACTTCCGCCGGCAGCAACACCCTTTCAAAATAAGAAGCTTCACACCCTGTATCCTTCAGAATAAAAACAGCATTTAGACAAAGAAAAATCTAAATAAGAAAATGTACTTTATTTAGGTTAAGAATCCTTAGGCACAAGGAACTAACTAATCAAATAAATAAGTAGAAAAGCAAACAATAAAAAATATGATGCAAAAAAAACCCATACAGTATATAAATTACAAAAACACTCTACTATATAATAATAATAATAATAATTAAGCCTTTATTAGTCCCAAAATGGGGAAATTTGGTTCTCTGCATTTGACCCATCCCGGAGGAGCAGTTAAATTGTGGACATATTAAATATTTGTGCAATATATGTGCCGAATAATTCCAGTGATGCAACTGGAAAATCCTCATCGAAATAAAATATACCTACTAATATATGTGAGATGCACCTTATGTATCTCACATTTATCCCCAACAAATACATTTGAAAACAGCACAAAAACAGTGCAATGTTACAGACTGCAATGGGTAATGTGATGATTAATGTAATGTGTTGTTTTATAAATGAAGTAGGAGGATATGACTGCATATAAAGTGCATTCATCATGCATAAATATAGATGTATATTTGATATATCCACATGTTAAAAAAGGAAACTGTACAAAATATATAATTTACTTGTACAGTGGATGTTTATTGCATGTGGATTGTTCCCGACACTTTAATGTAGCATATATATGGACTTGTGAGTATTGATTAAAGATAGGCATAGCATTAGCATTTTACTTTGTTGCAAATTCTGTTTTCAAATTCCAACAAATAAGATGACTAAATATTTAAAATGGACAGAAATACCTTCAGTTAAGCAGCTTAAACAAACACACTGTCGTTGCACTTAAAGACATTCAACACCAGTCGCTCTCCACCATCCCTGTGGGAAGCTCAAAGCCAACAATGCATATAGGGGCTTGAATATGACACACAATTAGCGTAGGAATGCCTGATGTGCTATTTTTGGCCTTGGTGTCAATTATGGGTAAACTTCACAAGCCACATGACTCCACCAGCTTCTTAGTGGTAATACATAATTAACAAGAGTGGAAGAAAGCAGGAAAACATAATTCTTAAAGGATGCTGGCAGAGCATTCAGTTGTAGAGCTGCTGGATGGAAACATAAGTCAAGTCATGTTAAGGCACAGCGGCCTCAAGTTGACTGCAGAACATCCATCCTTTCCACTGTGTTGTAAAATTAATTTCCCTGTAAGCTGTGCCCCAGGAGATGAGGGACAAACACAAATGTGATGACATCAGCACAGCCATGAAAATCTTCATTGTCACCAGAAAGATAATGTCTGGTGTTGGTGAGAGACAAATTGGATCGCAGGGCAAAGCCTGGAGTAGAATAGAGAGTAAGCCCTATTACCAGTGCAATGCAATAGTGTAGCAAGAGGCCATAAGGTTTCCTGTCACGACACGGAGAAACATGCTAGGAGGAAGCTTTAGGCTGCTGTTAATATAATTGATAGATGAGGAAGAGATAGAGGAAGAGTGGGAGAGATGTTCTGCAGCTTAACAAACATTAAAGCCTCCAGGCTCAAGACAACAAGAGAAGGATGTCAACAGCAAGACAAACAGGAAATGTCACAACATCATTGATTATTAAAAGAGGAAACGGGACAGTCAGAGGACAAAAACATCCAGAATGAGTCTGTCTTTAACTTGCCACGGTAACAGCAGCAGATCCGGAGGATGGTGAGAGTTGCTGGCTCCGTCTGTCTGTCCGTCCTACACTTGGGTCAAGAGCACCAGATCCCTCCCACTGGCCAGACCGCTATGCAGGTTGGCAGGGACATGTACAGACAATGAAATGGGAAGTGGCTCGATTACAAAAAGTACCCCCCTCCCCCTGCACAATTGAAATAATTCAAGGGCACACATAGAGAATCAGGTTAAATAAGGTTTATTTCCAAGTAAGTTTTCACAGACAAGGAATTTGTGTTTGTGTTTTGCTTCATAAAAGTCAACATAAAAAACACAAAAAAAGATCGATTTGTATATCAAAATCGCTCACTTTCTTCAGATAATGGCAGGTGTCATGGACAGAGAGAAAAAATGCACACAAATGAATAATTCATGTTGTTAAATTTTAAAATGACATGCAAAAAATTACTGATTTGTTGTTTGAGTGATTGTCGGCAATCTGCCGTCCCTCCAGGTCCTTGAGGTATGCAGGAAAGATTGCAGATATCCCTCCCCCAGACTATTGAGTCACTCTCTTTCGTCGACCAAAACCTCACACCACAAATACAGCACATTGATTGTGCATATTCTCCATACAATATACTGCACATACCTTGGACGACATTTTGTCAGATTCCTGCACAGAACTGTACAGCTTTCATTTTAAAGACAGATATAATTTCCTTTTTACATGTATGTTTCTTGATTATTTGCGTTACTCTTATCATTTTAATTTCTCTTACTATGCAAACACATAGCATAAAATGCATGATACACAGAACATAAAAAAATGAAATAAACGCTGCCACTTGAGGAGACAATGTAACTGAAGATTGGCTTGAGAAGGAGCTCACAATCGAAATATCAGCACAGACCAAGGCAATAATATCAGCAATATAAGGAAGAGGGCAAAGCTGCATGTCACTGACATGGTCCCGAGAGGAGGATTCCTAGTTATACCGGTGACCCCCGTGACATTTCCACCAGTCTCACCATGTCTTTAAAAGGCAGATTACCAAGATATTTACTGAGCAAAGCCATTGATGACCTTTTCAGTTTAAGACCATCTCTGTTGTGCCATACAAAGGGCAACGTTTATATATTTTCTTGGGGAATATAAGTTTTCTTTCCCCCGATACACAAATGCAAGAAAAATGGAGGGGTCATGAAGAAAAATGATGCATGAGACCTCTGAGCGTTCATCATTCCACCATTTATTCCCATATTCGTAGTCGTCACTAAGGCATAGAGTCTTTCACACACACTCATATACCAATGCACCCACCTACTCACCCTCACACTCACTCGTAGGGGTAATTTAAAGTGTTCACTCAAGCTGAGCTTCGTGTCTGTGGATTGTGGGAGGGAAGCGAAAGCGCCTGGAGGATTTCCCACGCAGACACACAGAGAGAACATGCAAACCCCACACACGGAGAGGATCAGTTGCTTAGGAACCGAATTGTTCATCAGCCGAGGGTGTGATCACTTCTGAGCAAAGTGTGGGTTTGATCATGTGAACTTGTGTGTAAATGCTAGCAGGGCTCTGACGATGCTCATCGTGCCTGGAGGTGGGTGGAAAAGGTGAGCTGCTGCTGCTGCTGCACATCCACCAGCTGAAGAAAAAATATCAATATAACGACGTCTGTGAACAAACTGTGAAGAAGAGGATGTTTATAGAAGTTTGAGGGTTTGTCAGTAGGAAACAGTGTGGATATAAACCATTTAATGGTGTAAAGTCTTATGATTTTAAATCTAATACTCAATTGCATATTTTTTAAAGTGTTTTAGATTGTTTTCAATGAAAATACGGTTGCTAATCAGGTCAAAACAGGGTGATACTCATAATATTGGCAATAATGATACATTATGAGAAACTTAGGCTCAATAACAATAATATTAAAATGCAGATTACGTGTTGAAGCCTCAGTAATAACATTCTAACAATATGCTATATACAGTGGTGGAATGGCATTTACTCAAGCTCTGTAGGCTACTTTGTACAATTTCGAGGTACTTGTAGGCTACTTTACTTTTCTGTTTATTTCATAGTGTTTCCATTATCTGATACTCTATATAGAGAACATAGGGAAATATCATACTTTCATATTCCACTATATTCATTCAAATTGTAAATTGCTTTGCTCAGATTAAAAACACAAAATTTAAAATGAACTAATCGATTATTAGGTATTATTGCTGGTGAATCTACCCGGTAGTACATACATTAATAAAAATTTGCTCCACCTTAAAGTTATTAACATATTATTGAACCAATAATTATAATCCAGTAATACAATATACAGTATTCTAAAATAGGCCATACCGCAGAATGAGTACCTTAACTTTAAGTATATTTTGATGATAATCATTTTGTGATATTACATGAGTAAAATCTTGAATACATGACTTTTACTTGAGTTGTATCACTACTTCTACATAATTACTTCCTCCACAAGTGGTGACAAAGTATTCTTGTTGGGGTTCTAGCAGAGCGAGTGGATGCATACAGATGTATGAACACCTTGGCTGCATTAGTGCAGTGTGGACCTATACGGGAACTGTGTGAAGGGTGTTGTTGGAAAGGTGTTGAGAAATTTGTGTGACCAATTAGATGGAGTGACCCCCGACTTGGAGAAGAGTTCAATCAACACCTCTCAGACACAGTGACAACAAGAATTGAAAGGATAGCTTCACATTAGTACGAAGTCTCACATGAATGTTGAAAGAGTTATTAGTGGCTGTTTCATTTCTCCTGTCAATACTGGCTGTGACAATTCTCCTTCTTAGAGCGACTCCAATGTTTTCTAGCCAGACATGTTTCAAGTAGAACAAAAATATGTACGTATTCAATCTCTACAGGCGAGTGTCCTTGTCACGTAGTGGCTAATGCAACTAACATGGTACAATTCGTGTCATTTCCCTCACTCTCCTTTTCTCTGCCTCCACTGTCACCATCAAATAAAGCCATTTGCAAGAGGAACAAAGCAGGAAGGCTGTATGTCTTCATTTATAATGCACAAATGTAAAATCCTCATATTATAAATCCATACACTTTATCACACGCTAGCGCTCGGTGACAGGGTCATCATTAAGAAGAAAAAGAAAAATCAATTCGTGGAGAGACATTTCCTCTCCCCGTGCCTCATTCATTCTTTCCTGAAGTCATTTCTTTTGGGCACAATAGCAAAGTCGGCCTATGTGTGTGTGTGTGTGTGTGTGTGTGTGTGTGTGTGTGTGTGTGTGTGTGTGTGTGTGTGTGTGTGTGTGTGTGTGTGTGTGTGTGTGTGTGTGTGTGTTTGTGCATGAGTGCATGCATGATAAAACTGGATTTTGTGCGGTTCATTAGAAATTCTGCTGACAAGGGACTTGTGGTGAAAGCAATTGTGTGTGTGCGTGGAGGGAATATCAAGAGGATTGCTGCTGCCTGGAGATGGCCTGCAGCTTTAAAGATATCAGTTCCCTCATGAACATGCACAACGTCTCTCACACACACACACACACACACACATGCACACTGAGTGGACAGCAGTGTGTACATCAATATACGTTTATCATTCAGACCCACAAAGCTTTCTCATTACAGTTAATAATCCCGATTAACACAAGCTGCAGTCAGAGAGGCCTGGCACTGGAAGAGAATGGAGGGGCTCAATAATAGGTAGATACATAATGCGTCATTAGGAAATGAAAACGTGGGTTCAGTTATAGCTTGTTTTTATAATGAAACTGACAGTGGTGGAAAGGTAACTAAGGACATTTACTCAAATACTGTACACTTTGGAGGTACTACTTTATATTTCGACTCAACAATTGAGAGGGAATCTGTGTAATTTTTGTTCCACTACGTTTATCTGATAACTTTAGTTTCTAATTACTTGCATAGTGAGATTCATAATACAGAATATGATCAACAAATACAAATTATGGTGTATTATTAGAGGTGAGGATAAAATAAGACTTCTCTGGGGAAAATTAACAAGATACCCAGCAGTATATAAAGTAGTCTACATGTAAAATAAATTTACTCCACCTTTGAGCTGTAATATTTAAATGCATCAATTATTATAATCCAATAATATAATATTTTTTATTCTGAAATGGGCCATTCTTCATAAGGAGAACTTTTCCTTTTGGCACTTTAAATATTTTTTATTGCTAGTAATACTTTTGCACTTTTCCTTAAGAACATTTTTGACTGCAGGACTTTTACTCGCAACAGATATTTGTACATCGTGGTATTGCTACTTTTACTTACTTTTACACTCACTGCTGGAAACCTATAATCTTTATTGAGAGCCATACAAAATGTTTACAGATGCTTTTATAAACCTTTTCATATTCAATCAATTGAATAGGTGTAACAAACCCACAGAATATTCCCTGCAGCTCAACAGAGTGTTTCAACATCTTTCAGCTCAACTTCACTGTTTTGGTTCACTTTCTAATCAACCTTGTGTCAGCCTCAGCAGGCAGCGAAAAAAACACAGAAAAAACCAACTGCCGCTGTGATGGGCACGTAGCACACAGTGTGCAGAGGTGTGAAATTGGACAGGGTTTAAACTTCTCTCTCGAGCCCCTTTTTTCATTCCACACTGTCACGTTTTGTATGTTCAACTAGAGGTCATCGCCACGAGGGCCTTCAAGGAGAGACTGTCTGAATGTGTGCACCATTATCTCCATTTGTACGATTAATCATGGACTACAAAGACACACGGCTGTAAAACATTTTGTGCGACCTTAATCTGTTTAAAGAGGCCTTGGCTCTTTCTACACTGCTACTCCAAGGGGTTTTTCCTGCCACAGCTGCAATCCGTTGGTCTATTGTGGGTCAGTTTGACCTGGCAAACTGAGCAGACCTGTATGAATATTAAAATAAGTGCAATAATCACTCTCCATTTAACAGCCCTAAAACATGTGCCAGGCTTTAAACTGTGCATGAATCGTTGCATAAATCTTTCAGTATGCACTCATCTTCAGTGAGTTCATCATCCAGGGGTCCTCTCTTCCTCCGAGGCCATTCATTTTTCATGGAGCCCCGCTGGTGATGGAGCATGTCCACAAGTAGAACGGGGAAATTACTGTGAGAATCCTAAACGCTTTATGGTACCAATATAAAAAAACACACAGACTTTTTCTGATTAAATGTTCCTCTTTGCTTTTCTGTTATTAATACAGTGTTTGCATTATGCATGATGCAACCCTCCACCAGACATAATTTAAACAACAGATTGGCCACAATTGCAGTACAATATAAATACATCAATTTAAATTCTAGACTTTAAACAAACTCATTATAACTAATGAAGAAAAACATCTGGAATAAAAAAAGTAACAATCGTATTACAGATTAATCAATAACAAGTTGGTAAGTGAGGTGGTGGATGTTCATGTGGTGATTTCTCACTATTGTCACAGAATGTGTCTTGGTTTTGTTAACCATTTTGTAGGATCTATGAACAGAAATTGAATGTATATTCATTACGTAGTTTTCATTTGTGTGAAATCAGCACAGCCATGTAGCTAAAGTAGCCCAGAACGGACAAACCAAACACTGGCTCTAGAGAGAGACTTTCATTTTTTTTTCTTTATCATGACTTACATCTCATTGCTTTGGTTTCCAGCATACAACTTTTCAGATAAAAAGCTGTAAAAGGACACTGAACAATACTTGCTCTACAGCAAAAAGCAGACCGCCAAAATTACAGACTAGCTTGAATGGAGCATTTAACAGCTAAAGAAGTTGGCAGAAACCAAAAACAGAGCTAAAAGAGAGTAAATATTGGATTGGCATTCATCAAGTGGACACAAACACCACTCCTAATGAAAGATAATATTGCTCCGTAACTGCTGGATGTGAAATTAGCATATTTTTGATAACAAGTTTGCCATTGGTTTCAAAACCTTCTGTTGCCTGCAAAATGGCTAATATAAATCATACAGGCTTAAGCAAGAGTTGTCATTGCCTAATCTAATGTTTCTACAACTAATAACCAATGCCATGCACAGGTATTCTACATAATGCAGGATTTTGCAGAATTGTTGGATATCGACATCCTTGTCTGGCTAGGATTATTTGGAGGTGGTCAGTGTCTTATTCTTTGTGCTGTTGCAGCAGCTGACACCAACAGAATCTACAAACATCAGCATCAGGAACGTCGGCTCTGACCTGGGGGTCAGGAGGTGTAGCTTGAATTTCTGGTGGAGCGTACTGTTCAATCTGCAGAGCATCATTGACAATACCTCGCACTTCCTCATGCCTTTCTGGATGAGCCACTGAATGCCCAGCGTTACTCACATTGGCCCACAGACTGAAATACAGGCCTTCAATGTTCCCAGAGGATGAATCCCGCTGGGTTTAGCTTAACCTTAGTGGATGTTCTATGCAAGGAGCTGTGTTTGTTGGAGCGTGTTGCTTCAGGTATTATTGAATTACAAGGCAATGAGTAGTACCTGATTTATCTGCAAGCTATTTAGTTGAGAGAATATTATAGATCCAAGACAAAACTGACGGCAGGAGAAAAAAATCACAATTACAAATTTGTCTGCTACTTCAGCACCACGGACGGCGCCATGGATTTATCAAGACACAGTACATTTAGGCTACTGATATTTCACAGCCAAGGTTCGGAGCCATAGATTCTAAATTGCACAAACCTAAGTCAGATAAAGGACGAATGAGCCAGGCAGAATCATATTAAACTAAACAACCCCTCCGCCCCAGGACCAGAGGCGAACTGGCCATTGGAAGATTCGGGAAGACCTCCAAACTGCCAGTCAATTCCAGACAGAACCTGTCGGTGGTCATAGAGTTTTCAATTTTTCAATTTCTGATTTCAGGAGTTACTGTTTGGCCCACGGCCATGGCATGGGCCAGCATTGCCTTCCCAGCTGCAGACAGCACAGAGTGGAACGCTGGCTGTCAGACGAGGTTAAACAAGTAAACAAGCATTTAGCATTTTGCTAAAAATGGGGATGGCATCCCGCCTCAAATTGCCTACTGAGTAAGATAATGCAACACAATCCTGGAAGTCCAGGAGTTTGAAAGAATATAGGACCCCAAAACACTTGTGGTTTATAACATCATAAAGAAGGATTTCAATGCTTTGGAAGGTTTTGGAAGGTTATCGTACCAGCAGAAAATAAGGTGTTCATGTTAGAAAATGTATGAAGTGACAGTTGGCACATCAGTTGGCACTGCTGGGCTGTTATTGACTCAGGGTCACATGGGTGACAGCATCATTGCCAATTAAACATCTGGAATAGACACCGAAAAGATTCAATTGTGTGCTTCATAGCTTGTTTTCTGCTTTGCCTCAAAGCTGCTTTCCTTCCTTCCGAATTGTGTTTTAATGTTTCTTAGCTGTGAGAATTCCTATTCATTTGTGTTATGCATAATGCGAAAATGGTGTCATCAATCAACACCACCTTCAAAGATCTGCCTTTATTAGTATGCATCCTTCACCACTTTTCCTGTGTGAACACACTATATGCTCAAACCTTCTTAGGATTAGCATGTAGTGTGGAATCGTGAAGCAGATCATCAACTGTATATGAAACCAAGAAACTTTGGTACTGCAGATACAATCAGTCATAAAAACTAAATGGAAAATCATTTTTTGTTGTATGAGAAAGGGAAGAGACATACAGTATGTTTTCACGATGCTTAAAGGTAGGTCAAGGTGTGGCCTCATTGTAGCTATGTCTCCTCAATGCCCACACTTCTATATTTGGAGTGCAAGTCACACAGCCTGCAGCAATCTTCCAGTCAGGGAGGAGCTGAGCTCCATTTGGTGGAGGTCTAAATTAGTGGTTTTCTAACTGTGGCTTTTTTTGTAAAGGATTTAATCTCTTCACCAAAAGTAAAAGTAAGGGTGTCTCCCCCAAGACATTATAGCACCAGATACTTCATTTCCTGCATTCTAAATTTTATGCAACAAATTGTGCCTTTTTCTGCATCAGTTGATGGAGTACATGTTATGATACCTCCTGCTTCAATCATGCATAGTTGCTTCATTTTCTTGCTTCATTATCTCGCTCCCAATAAAAAAATAAATCTACACCTATTACAGTTATCAAAGAATGAAGGTCTCCAGAAGAAAAGGCAACTGTAAAAAAACAAAAATAATAGAGTTTGGTCTGGAAAGAAAAAAATAAGGAGATGAGAAGTGACAAATATGATGACTGACTTTTCAGATTTGACAGTGTTTTTGAAGAAATAGGGACTTTTGGAATTGAGTTCAATAAAAGCTGAGATTGTTTGAAAGATGTGCTGCTCTAGGCAGAAATTAACAGCATATCAAACTGGTGTCAAAGCAATTATCAGTTGTAAAGTTGTGATATGTATCAACTTTACTTGTCTAGGATTCAGGGGGAAATCTAATAACTGGCACATACTTAGATACTAAGCTTGGTTCAAATAAGTGTAGGACAGCTGGATATTAGTTACCCCCCTTATAATAAGGCTTAAACGCTTAAATTCATGCTGCATTTGACTGACCACACCCTTAGGAATGCCAGTGGTTACCGATCAGGGTCTACTATTACAACTAACTTACATTATTCATGATTTGATTAAAGTATGTAAGTGAATACGCATTTATTAATATAGTGATTAGAGGGGAACACAGTCACTCTGATGTTGGCAATACGTGGACTACATTTGAAGAGAGAGAGAGAGAGAAGGAAAAAAAAAAAGCCCTGCCAGCTGACTATACGGGACCTTTAATGCAGCTGCAGCTCTTCATTCAGATGCTGAGTGGAGCAGCGGATGGCCGGAGGAGGGGACGTTTTTTTTATTCTGGGGGGAAAAAACCAGACCAAGGCTGTTTTTTTTTCGCGTTTACAAAAAAAACAAAAAAAACAATTTGATGCATACTGAGGGATTTTCCAGCAATACTTAAAGCATTTAGCTTGGGCAGCGTCCTGGTTGCAGACTGAGCGGATTGCGGCATTCATACAGCGTCCTGACTGATCGGAGCCCAGCATCAGCATCAGCATCAGCAGCAGCATCTCATTGTATGAAATGCGTCACCGTCCTCCTGTTCATCCCATTTACACACATCGGCTCTCCACTCACGGACTGTGCCCCGCACTGACAATTTCATCAGGTAAGATTTCCCTTTTTCTTTTATATATATATATAGATGCAGAACATTCTCCTCTGACATTAATGTGCTTAAAAAAAAAAAAAAAAAAGGCTGCTGTGGTGTGAAGTGCAGGAAAAGAAAAGAATGGCTTCTGTTTGGCTCAATCGTGTATAGGCCACATTACTATATATATATATATATATATATATATATATATATATATATATATATATATATATATATATATATATATATATATGATGTATTGTCTCTACTTCTACCCCGTGGTATATTCATTGATCGTGACCATATGCTCTGTTAAAGGCTGGCAGGTGTTATCCAACATTGTGATCCAGTGTTAAATGGTGCGCACTGGCCATGTCAGTTGTTTGAGATTTGGCTTTATTGATGAACCTGGACCGGTTAATGAATGTGTGTGGGCGGGTTCTCTGATTGTTCCGATAGGTAGTCTCCTCTGGAGCTGGATGAGCGGATCTCATGTGTCTTCTCTTCGGTGCAGGTAACCACATGCGCGGCCCGGTGGCACCGCGCTGAGTCCCGGAGAGCGAGAAGGGTACCGGGGGCGGGGTCAGAGAGACGAGACAGCGGGGAAGAGGTGGACCGGATGGCGGCCACAACCTCTGAGGCCTCCGGACTGTCGGTGCCGCTGCACCGCTGTCCCGGGGCTTTCCAGGCCAATAACAGCACCTGTGCGGAGCGGCTCAGCTTCTTCCCACCGTTCTCCTCCACCCTCGCGCTCCTCGTGCTGGTGGCCGTGCTCGTGGGGATCGTCCTCGTGTCCCTGGCCACTTTCCATTTCCACAAGAGGAAGCTGAGGAAGAGGAAGATCCAGCGCGCTCAGGAGGAGTACGAGCGCGACAGTCGCAGCCCGGCTCGCGGCGCAGGAGCGTGCGGAGAGCCGGCGAGGCCGTGCGTCATCGCGCGCCCGGTGAGGTGCGAGGAGCCCCTCTCGTGCCAGATTGGGGACGAGGAGATTGGGGGGGTGGTGGTGGTGGTGCACGAGACAGTTGCTCTTGACTGTTAACTCAGCGCAACTTCAGGGAACGAGACTGTGGAAATAAACAGGAAAAGCAATAAAGGCACAAAGAACTCCCCACACCCATCCCTGCTGCTTGTAGATGACTTAGGAACAGTAGTGCAGAATACTGAGCAGAATAGTAGGGTAGCTATGTGTCCACACACCTTCCTAATACACTAGTATAAAGCCAACTGGTTATTATTCTGTATGGGACTGTATAAAGTATTTGCCTGCTTTGACTTTTGGACCTCTTCCTCTTTTCCCAGCCTAAACACGTTTGTTCAAACCTCAGAGATGTTTAAACTTTAAATCCTTCCCTGAGATGTGACACGCGGTTGTGTTGAATTATTTAGAGTTTGGTGACACTACACAGACCATATTGGCTCGCTGATCTTCCTTGGCATGTCTCTCTGACACACTACCAGTATGTAGTTAGACTATAATGGATGTTGTGGTGCTGTTAGGCAGTGCAAAGCTGCGTATAGGCTGTAGACTATGGCTTATTTGTTTGGTAGTATTTTTTCCTTCAATTAAGTGACTTAGCATATTTGCCTATAAGTACTGTCCTCCAATGTCTGTTAGACATATGTAGGTAGCTCTAGATAGCCTGACAGGCTGCAAGATACTTTGCTGTAGTAATGCACATAATGTTTTTTTTCCAAATGTGTCAGATAGTAAGATTTAGCGCTATTACAGTATTTTCATTTTTTGAGTATTTAGGCTATAATGTATTCTCTGACATGTAATAAATTGAGAATCCTTCCAACAGAGGGTTTCGTTTTAAGCCCGTCTATTTATTTTTTATGCTTCATGTTGTATCATGGTGGGTCTAAGAGAAATTCTGTGTCATTTATTATTATGAATTCACTGTAAATGTGTATCATTATGAGAGCTGGAATGTTTTACAGTATCATCATCTTTCTGGAGTTCATATAATCTGCCTTATCAAAGGAAATATGTAATATTCTAAGTTTATAAATAAATACTTACGTTATGTTAAGCCTTCAAATGTGTCAGTAACTCTAAACACTTGTCGCCTGTTGACCATTATCTAAGAAACATGAATGCTATACTACTCAGTTGGCCATATCAGATTGAAAATGTACCCAATATAATACTGCATACGTGATAGCAGATGTATGCAAATGTTTGGATGGATTTTCATTACGTCACCCAATTTACTAGACAAATGACCTTCCTAAGGGAGATCCTATCTAATTTGCACAGGGTCTCCTGCATAATGACCACTTCACCAAAGAATCACTGCTTACATCATTTCTATGCCCTATAGAACTATGTAAACTACATATAGGCCTACTGTAGATCATTTTCTATCCAATATAGAATCAGATCCACTGCATATAGAACGTCTACTGTATAGGCCCCATTAATCGTTCAGTGTGATTTATTAACAAGAAGGTTATCCATAGAAGTATCACCCTTAATCTTTACATCTTCTCCGTGATGGCACCTCAGCCTGTCTTGTTGGAGGTCAGTGGAAGTGAATCAGCATCAGTCAGTGTGTTGGCCAGGTACCAGGACACCATGTTCCTAATTGTCCCCAGCAAGAGAAAAGGCCTGGGAATATGAAGCAGTCTTTGGCAAGGCTCCAGCCCTGAAAGATGCAAACAGACCGCCCGTCTATCTTATCTCATTGGCATAAGTGCAACAAAAATGAAACCATTTATCTTCGGAGGGAAATTGGAAGTAAGTCAACGGAAGATGACTAATGCATTCCACATTCAAACATATGTTTTCTTCAGAACAATTATAGATTAGCATCCGTAACATCTTTAGTGCTTTCACTGAATAAATAAATGAATTAAGAGTTTTTTTGGAACAGCACTCTGTAATAGTGAGACATGGATTTATTGTAAATTATGTAATTTAAAGGAACTAAGACCAGTATGCAGTAGCCCTAACCAAATATAATAACCATTATATTTTTGTATTCCAACCATCCAGTGGAAATACACATCTCTTCATATATTTTCCATCTGCTAAAGGTGGAGTTTTAATATCATCTATTGGGAGTCGGCAACACCTCTTGCCAATATGGTAGGATGAGGGATGAAACTGGCTGGCTGTCAGTGGCAAAGAATGGTTGTGAGTGAATGGGGATGGGTGGAAGTCAATGGTGTGCAGATGGATATTGGCAGTTAGAGATGGATGAGTGGGTGGTCAAGGATGGGCAGAGGTACTAAGTGCTTCGGAGATGAGGGGGGTCAGGGAGCTCAGTAGCTAGGAATGGATGGAAATCAGTGGTGAATGTATGAAGGCCACTGGTTATGAATTCATAAGGTTTGGAGGTCTATGGTAAGGAATGGATGATGGACAGTTGATAGGAATCAATGGAGGTCATAGGCAAGAATTGATGGAAGTCAGTGGCTGTGGATGAACATAAGGTCAGTGACTGGGACTGGATGGAGATCTGTGGCTACGACTGGTGGTCAGTAGCTAAGTATGGAAGGTGGTCAGTGGCTAGGAATGGATGAGGGAATGGTACGATGTTAGTGATGGCGGGTCACTTGGAATGGATGAAGGTCAGTAGCTAGGAATGAATGGTGGTCAGTGGTGAACAGTTGCTGGGTTGGCTTGAGGTCAGTGGCTTGGGAAAAAATAATGTCAGTGGTTAGGAATCACTGCAGGTTGGTGGCCATGAGTCAGTAGAGGTCCGTGGTTATGAATGATGAAGATCAGAGGTCAGCGGTTGGGAATGGACAAGATGATAGAGGTCATTGGTCAGGGACAGTTATTTATTGTTACACATAAAGCTGCAGTAGGAAAAGAGAGAAACAGTGGTGGAGCGACTCTATGTGACTTAAGTTTGCTTTGGGAATAGCCTAGTTATTGTGTATAGCCTCATTTAGAATTAATGAGGCCAGTTCAGGGTTTTGTTGTCCCACGGGGTTCTGCGCCTCAGTGCTGCAGAAAGACTTTGCAAGGGACGTTGGTTGGCCAGTGAGTGGATTAGGTCCTCTGAGGCTGTTTATTATAGTATTATTATGGCTGTGGGTAATGTGGGTGTCGCCTCAGCCAACTGGTATTTAGCTAGTACAATTTATAAACAGTGAACAAAGTGCACATTGTTTTAAAAAAAAGTGCTAAGTAAATAAAGCCTTACTTACATACTTTAACTTTTATTTATTGGCCCACCTGGTCTATCCCCTAGAGCCATCCCCAAGACAGAGCTTACATTTAAGCCCCACTATTAGTCAGGATTGGTGTTGAATGGTGTTGAATCTTTTTTATTTTTTTTCAGTCATCCAGACAACTAATGATTTCCTTTCATTTATTGGAAGTATGAAGATCAACTTGCAGAAACTTGAAATTTAGTTGAGTCTGCAATCCTTTGGTCAGTACTATAAATATCCAGTAAAAGTTTTGTAGAAAGCAAAAAGAAGTGGATATGTTCTTCTAAATTATTACTTCAGGAACAGGCAGATTTCTGCACAGCAGGTATTGAAGAAGAGACAGTGTGAGTCCTAGAGATTTGGGCCTCCTCCAATAACAGTACAACATTACATTACAACTCAACTCAGGTTGTTCCTACAAGGTCTGGCAAGAAAAGTACTGGGTGCACTAATTAATGGGTTTCCGGTTGCACCCAATATAGAACTGACACCGTGCCAGCAGCCTGCCAACCTGCTTACTGTAGAGCATCAGACTCCAAAGGCCCACACTTTAACAAAAACAACGTGGGTGAATACAAAATATTTCATAAGGAGAGGGGGTGAGTCAGGCTTGCATTCAGTTACAGCTTACTCATATTGATGAGACTTTGTCCTCGACTTTACAGCCCACTCCGATTATTCCTGTGAGCTGCATTAGCTGATTGGCTCTGCGGTCCATATCTCAACTCACAGCGATGACAAATGACAGTTCACTGTCAGGAAGAGAGGACACCGCTGCTCCTATTGTCACCCCAGCTGTCAGGGTTCGAGGTGGATGATTTGTCACCACCAGTGTCTGTTTATATGCACCGTTACTGCGGGTTCAAGCTGTGGCTGCGAGAGTACAGTGCCAAGAACTTGGATAAGTACTTCCACTACTGCTTTGTAGCACAGAGACGGAATAACAGATCAGCCCTGTTTAAAGTTTGGATCATTTTTACATAGTGTCATATTAACTTTTAAACCTTTTTTGTATGAGCTTTTAAACAGGATCCGGAGTTCCTCGATCTTATATATACACAGCGTTCTGCCTTCATTCTACTGTCATTCATTCGTCCAATATTTACCATCTTCTTAGCTTTGTTTTTGGTCTCCACCAACTTTAGATTTATGTTACACAATGTTCACCGTCTAGTCGCTAACTGTGTCCGTCTGCTGTTTGGTGTTTTTTGCTCATAAAAACTGCCTGCTGTTGATGGAAAGTAGTTGAGGAGTGCAGCGAGACTCAATCAGAAGTGGGTCCAAAAAACCATAACTAAGAGCTGGGTGAAGCCAAAATGCTCTGCAGAGATGAATAAAACTGCAAACTTGGGTGATAATTCTCCGTGAGTTTGTCAGCAACCCCTTTTACAGACAAGTCGAAATGTGATGTATGACTAATATATGATTCAAATATATAAACACTTATTATAAAAAATATTGATGAGAGCAGCTTTGAGATTCAAAATGCATTCATTAAAGACAGGATTGTTCTGTTTATCCTACAGATTCAAACTCTGATATCGTGTTCTGACACATAAGGACCAATACACGACCATGCATGCATTTATACTACTGTAGACACAGCATCAAACAACATGTTGTTGGATTTAAAATGGCTCCTGTTGAGACGCACCACTGAAGGTTCCTGAAGTGGAGAGGGGCTTTAAGATGAGATAAACTGATGGATGGGACTGCCACCTACCTGGCACTCCTGTATATTTATGGCAGCATGGCTTCATGTCCTTTATAGTAATCCATTTGTGGTACACTGCATCATTTTTCTGACAGCTGAATAAGAGTTATTTGTGATTGCTCACCTTAGTTTATAGCACAAAGGCTTGCAACATCGAATCCTGTGCAGAGGCCAATGATGTTCTTTCTAATAAAAATATAATGTAATGGGGTAACATTTCCTTCGGTGCACACAACATAAAAAAGGTGAATTCTGACACCAACCTCGCATTTCTTTCAGTAAGGGTTTTTAGGTTTAGTCGTAAAAAATAATAAGTTTGGCAGGCTTAATTGTTTTTTGTCAGTGAGAAATTACATTTGATGAAGTGGAGCATTTAGCAACCAAAGAGACAAAAATGTCCCTGAGGAGTTAAAAGAGCTAATAGAGAGGAAACGCAACTCTTAATGAATAATCAGGTTGCTCTGGAACTGCTGGATGTGGAATTAAGCAATACGAATAAGTTGTTTGCGAATAGTAAAGCAGTTTCGTAAATTTTATGGTCAACAATGATTACGTTTTGCTTGGTTTTTGCTACGTTAGTATAAAGCTAAGCTGTATAATTTATTTTTCTTAACCCCGTAGTAGATGGAAAGTTTTCCTGGAAAATGTGGGAGGTATCTGCAAACTGGAGATTGATCCTGGAATTTTCAGAGAAAAAGTTAAAATGTAATAAAATATAATGTTATAGTTCGACCTCCTTTGTTGTTGTTTTTTTAAATGCTACGACAGTTGACTTATGAACCTAAAAAAAGATTCAAAATCATCACATGGTTTTAAGAAGTGATGATGAACGCTCACCTAGTCGTTTCATTTTGCTCAATGTTTCTTTCCTATTAATGCTGAATAACAAAGCTGCAACAGAGTTGTGATAAATTCCCAGAGGAGAAATGAATTTATTGTGGTAGACATTATTTTTTCCTAATCAACAGCCGTCACTCATTAGAAAAATAATCCATCAAAATTCATATCCCACACTTCTAAAGTATTCATTATGTATTACAATACCTCATATTGAAACATACCAACATATTGTCCACACTGAATTGACAGCCGAGTAAATAGAAAAATGAACAGATGAAAACACAGCCTCTTTAAAAAGAAATCAACATTTGACTAGCAGTGTCCACTTTACGTTTGGCCTCCTCCCTCTTTCTTCTGTTTGGGTTTCTTATTCTTCTTCTTGTCCTTCTTGCTCTCAGTCTTGCTCTTCTTGGCCGGGTTGGGCTGAGAAGCCGCGGCGCCATCGGCCGGTCGCTTCGGTTTTGTTTTCTTGTCGTATTTCTTTTTGCCTTGTCCTTTGTCCGCGCCCGGTTTGTCTCTTGATGCCAACTGTTCCGCTGCTGCTGCCGCCGCTGCCGGCTCTAAGATCGGAATGTTGCGCTTTTTACGCTTCTTTGTTTCTGGCAGAAAACCTTTCTTCTTCTTGGGAAGTTGCTGTTGGTTGGCCTCCTTCTCAGGCTTCGTCTTTTCAACTTTTGGTTTTCTGTGAACGTGAACATGAACACATGCGAGGTCAACATGGAGGCTCCGATGCACATATCACGTGCTGAAGCAATCTACTCTTAACATTTTGTACGGAGTTGTGTTTATTTATTGGTTATATTATTCTAATTGACTGAATAGTGATTTAAAATAATTACTGCTGTACAATGACGATACACTAGTGTTACTAGGAGACAATGAACTGAACAAGTAGATTTGTTCTTAAGTGGCTTCTACAACTAGAAGACTAAAAGTAAAAGGAGGTTCATATAAAAATACAAAAATATTCTTGCATTAGGTCCACTGGGTACGTGTTTGTGCCCTTAAGTAACTTTAAGGTTTACTATCACATTTTTCTTACGTTAATGAGAAACCTGGTTTACATAATCTGGGTTAGAGGTTTAGAGAAGCCTGATTTCCCCAGATAGCTTTCTCCTGGAGAACATCAATTTCCTGGTCATGTATACACATAACTGGGTTTCTAAAGAGCTTCTTATATGTATACATGTATGTGACCGTATGGGTGTGACAGCAGAGCACATATAGATTGTATCCTTGTATTCAAAATACTTAAATTCACAGTCTGAATAAAAACTAAAAATGACAATTGCCTGCTGTAAAACAGAAGCTGTCTGTAAATGCACCAAACACAATACTCGAACACACTTAAAAAGTAAGAGAGGAAAAAAAAGACTGGAAATAGAATCATAGTATTGTAATACGAGTTAAGACAAACTGAAAAGCCTGCACACTGTGACTTGTGAGAGAAATGTGATTTAATGCTCGGACACTTTGGCGAGTCAACTGTGCTTCAATATTTCCTGCATGAGTCAGTGTGCAGACCTTTCAAATTGTCTTATGTATTTTTTCTTGAAGTTCTGTCAAGCGCGTTTCTAAACTGTCATGTTCAGTAAATCTGGTTAAAATAAGTGAGCTATGGTCCCCACATTTTGTGAGGAGGTAGGGAGGAAATCTGATTACTGACCCGCTGCATGGATCTGAATAGAATATTGTCTGGCTTCAAGTAATGCGTTTGTGTCAGGATAGCCAGAGCATGGACCAATCAGCATCCTGTGAGGAGCTATTGGCAGCTACCGGTTGTGCTTAGGTGTGTGACGCAACTCGAAGAGGCAACTGTTTGTTCAAAAAAACAACGGCAGTTCCTGATTAAGTTAGCATAGATGCTGTGAAAGTGAGTGTAATTCTATACTGGCAAATGACGGCTTTTCTCTCAATGGAAACTGGCTTCTGTTGGTTGATTGACAGATGGTTCATCCAATCACCTGCCAGTTTTTTTTCCCCCCTTAATTGCCTGCCGTTTTCCAAACAGTTGACGACGGCTTAAAAGATGGTTCTTTTTAACAAACCGTCTGGCAGGTCAGGTCACGAATCTGAGGGTCTAACAGAAACCTGACTATTACCTGCGTAACCTCATTTCTCCCTTTGACCTTGTTTCTTATGTGCACACAAACAAACCCACACATTGCATGAGTTCACACCACAATTACTCACATGACACCAAAGTGTTTCACCACGGCCCAGTAGGTGTCCTCCAGCTTGCCGGTCTTCTTGAAGGCGATGTTGCTGGTCAGGGACTGCAGGGACGTCTGAAGGGGCTCCAGGTCCACAGTCAGCTTCTACACAGTGCAGGCAGCAGAAGCAAAGGACGTGAGTCTGGACTGAAGCCACATCAACGCTTCCCTCTCTTATGAGTCAACGCTCACACTTGCGTACCACACCTACCTGCTGGAGAACGTGCTTGACCAGGAACTGACAGAGCTCCAGGGTTTTCAACACTCTCTCCTTCACCACCTTGCTCTCAGTTGGACCGACCAGCTGAAGACTCTGAGAGGAAAAAACAGACACTGGCTTTAGACTGTTAATCCATATTGGCATTATCATCAGCTGATCAAGGAATTGCCATCCACCTCTTATTTGATAGATATGATACAGTATAATGTATACGCATAATCAGCGAAATGTACCTAAAGTCCTTCAAATAAAAGTCACTGTGCAGTAAATGTTTCTGAATAAATGTTACCCCTGCATTAATGTGTATGTTGCATGTTACTGTTATAGATGTTTAGGGATGTGCTCTTTTTAACTCCTTTATTTACTGTTGGGGAGTTTAATCAGTAGCAATGCATCATATTCTATAAGCTTAGAGACAAACCGTCAAACAACCACAACAGTAATTGAAACAAAAAAGTGACTGAAAACAACAATTAAGAGCATCAAGAGGGAAAGAAAGTGTGTATGCTAAATAAACCGATGCATCTCAGTGATCACAGACGCAGCTCATGCTGAGTGTAAACCTAATGATGCATCTCAGGACTGTGATGGAAAGCTGTGTTGACTCACCGTCGCCAGCTGACCCAAGACCGTCACACAGAGCTCCGTCCATGGAGCGCCGCTCAGCAGCTGCTGAACCTCCCTGCTCTGCATCGCCCGCAACACCAACACACACGCTTGGCCCTAAACACACACACAATGTCCATCAGCAGGAGCATACACATAAACTAAGCAGTACAAAGAGCCTGTAATAAATGGAGGAAGGAGGGTCTCCTATACCTGTTGGTGTACTCTGACTCCAGATGTGATGTGCTGCACAATGGTATCCAACAGCTTCACACACAAAACCTGTCAATATAAACACACAAGCTGCATTAGATACTGCTTGTTAGGCATGAACTAACTGATGAGATGTGACGCTGCACTCACGGGGAACCTGGTGAACAAGTCTGTGAACATCTGAGCGGTCAGAGGGCTCTTCCTCTTCCCCATGAAGGAGCCCAGGGCGTCCCTGAAGATGGCGGAGACCCGATCCACATCCACGTTGCCCATGAAACTCACCTGCACACAAACACACAGCAGTAAAAAGTGTTTTTTTTTATTCCAATGTCATGAAATTTTGTACAAACATTTTTTCTAGAGTTCTAGAGTTTTCCTCTAGCGCTACCACAAGGGTGACACAATGACCTTGAATAAAATGAAATAAGGTGCAAACATTCATGTCCCTCTCAGGATGAATTTGAATAATCTTTGTGATTCCTTAACTTTACAAGAAGCACCATTATCAGGTCAATATTTTAATCCATCGATTAGTAATATAATGTATAACCAAACACCCCCTATAGTGATACATCTGAGGACACAATGCTTCTGAAAAGGTATGGTGGTATAGCTAACTGTGGAAATATGTGTGAGATAACTGAACTGAGAGGACTTCTGGGATCTCTTTCTGACAGATTTGTGCTGCAATTAATAATTATTTGCATTAATCGGTTGATTATTTTCTAACTTTGTATATAAAATATCCATCATGATTTCCTAGAGCCCAAAGTGACGTCTTCAAATGTCTCGTTTCGTCCAACAAACAGTCCTTAATACTTGCATTTAAGAAGCTGGAACTTATTATAATATGTCTGAATATGACATATTGCTAAACAAAGCAAACAGGAAGTCTTTGTGAGGAAGACACACAAGAGGGACGAGTAATCCAGGACTGACCCACTTCCTGACCCAGTAAATGACTTGAAGAGACTTGGGGTTTTTTCTGCTGCAAAGCTGGACTCAACACGAGAGATGTAGATGCATCATTAAAAAATGATACTACTGTCTAGCGATCTAAACAAAGCAGCCCCCCCACTGCAAGGAGGTTTGGATGGGTGAAATCAAGCGGTGAATGAACGAGGTAACAAACGAATCAATGTGTGTGTAAACATACGTCATTTGCTGCAGCCCCGTCGGCGGTCTGCTCCTCTTTGGCTTCAGCAGGTGGAGCTCCTCGCAGCACTTTCACCACGTACAGAGATGCACTGCGAGGACAGTTTGAACATCAGTAAAATACAAAATAAACTCGAGGCACAGATGATGTGTACGGCCAAAAGAAGCTATTCTTCAAACTTCCCAGTAGAAATCGAAGGTTAGTCTAGTCTAACTCAATATTTAGAGCCCACTTGGTGATGTGGTTCAATAATGATCGAGGGTCTCTTAAATAATACATTTGGAGTCTGAATTATACAGTTTTTATCTCTGTTAATAGATAACTATGAATAGTTAATATTGGAGGAAAGAAGAAAAACATCAATTTAACAGCTCAATTTAAGGTCCATGACATATAAGCAAACTTGTTCTGCTCATTAAGATGCTGGTTGATATTGTTAAGCCAGAGTGTTTTTAATACATTATTGGCTCAATTTAAAAAACACATGTAAGAACATTTTTAAATCTTATTATGGATTTTTACCGCATATTTAAATGATAAATTCTATAACTTTCATTCTTTTTATTCCCAATTTATATATGTTTTAATATTGAAACTATCATTGTCAAAAACCCATGAACTCTTATAAATAAATTCTGTTTTGTTTGAGAGAGAGTTTACCATCACTTATTTCTCAGCTCCGTCACTAAAGCAGTTAGTTGTACCTGAAGTAGTAGAGGCAGACTGACGATTCGGACAGTTTCTGAGTTTTAGTCATCAGTTTTTCCAGCAGGTCATGGAGCTCCCCCTGTCTGTCTCCGGCGGTCCTGCAGTAAACCTTGGACCTGCACAGCTGGTTCCTAAAAAAATAAACATTAAATGAAATAAAATCACACATGTTTTTATTTTGATTTAGATGTAAATGTCAGCGATGTGGGCTTTGAGGCCATGTTGCCAGTTGTTGATATCTCCAAGTGGGACATATTGTCACCACATCAAATTCCTGATATCGCAGAACTACAACTCGGTGGCTGAAGTGCAGATTTTGCAGAGAATAAGAAAACAAAAAGAAACAAAGAATGGGGGGGAAACAAACATTATGAGGGATTGACGTGCGTTACCTGAAGATATCTGCAGCTCGGCGGAGGAAGTCCTGCTCCTGCTGTTCGCTGCCGGAGCTCATTCCTCTGTCGATGATGGTGAGCAGAGGCTCCACCAGACCCAGAACAAGCGGACTGCCAGCCTGCCGGGCCACGAACACTTCAACCAGGTCCAACACCTACAACAAGGCAAATGGGTGAGCAAGATACAGCTTTGGGGATGGTGGAGTTTGTATTTTTTACACAGAGATGAAACCGATATCTGTCTTCTTATCAGACTCTGGGTCTGTATTAACAAGTCCTGGATGAGTTACCTTGATCTTAAAGTCTCGGACCAGCGTCTTCTCTTTCTGTATTTTTGTCTTTTCATCCTTCTTGGCCTGGCTCTTTTTCTTCTGCTCCGAGAACAGCGCAGCGAGGCCCTTGTCCAGCTCCATCATGGCGTCATCATCCAGATCTTCATCACTGCTGCCGTCCTCCTCCGTGGCCTGAACATGCAGCATGACAGAGGGCTTAAACACGATATGAACTGGGATCTGACACAAGCTGTCCTGTTTACCTCATTTAAAATAAATCTCTACATAAGAGACAAGGACAAGACTGATTGAATCTAGTAGTGTTACAATATCAAACAATACAATCCATATAAGCGGCTGCAAAAATGGACCTCAGTTCAACTGATGAAATGCTGCCCTGAAACAACATTAAATATAGGCCGAAGAATAAAAAAAATGACAGGGAGTAATAACTACGGAGCATAAATATGTGGCATATCACAGAATCCACATGAGACCAGGCCTGGAAAACCCACCAGAGCATTCTGGTGCTGCAAGACCTTCATCAGTTCCACACGGAAATTCTGGTCCACCTCTCCCTCTTCCACCTCCTCCTCTTCATCCTCTTCTTCATCATCATCATCATCTTCCGCGTCCATTGCTTCATCATCTTCATCAGAGTCATCATCTGATCCGTCTGACTTGTCATCCTATCAGAGCCATAACCAAACGTTTTAGGATAGCAAATGTTTTTTCTAAATTAGTACAAAAATCAAAGTGTAACAAATAGTGACGCATTTATTAAGTGAAATGAGTCATTAAAAAAATAAATCATGAAACAATACAAGACATAAAACTAGAAGTTTATGTCAATGACAAGATCACAAAAAAATATATTTATTTTTACTTTATGTAAACAGGATATGCCCCACTGAGATTAAATAACCCCTTTTCAAGAGAGTCCTGGCCAAGACATGCAGCAGCACACGTTGTGAATAAACAGGAGAAGAACTGACCTCCATCTCCTCCTCATCATCATCCTTCTGGGCTTTGTTGTCGTCCGTGACGACCACAGCACCGTCCTCCTCGTCATCCTTCTCTGGATCCAGGACCTAAACAGAGCCCAAACACACATGAGTACAATCACTTTAAAAGCTTTCATTGTTAGCAAACGAGAACTTTGCCCATCTGTCCATATTATGATAGTGATCTGATCCAGATTGTAGTGGCAGCTGGATGCCTGTTTATACAAGAGACCTGCTGCTACTGATGAAAGCCAGAGGGTTTGGCTGAAAGCTCCAGAAAAACAAAGTAATTTCCCCTTGTGATTTGCCTGATTTCTTACTGATACAACAAGATGTTTATGTAATACAATCTTTTACTTCTACCTGTAAAAACATTTTTACAAACATCAGTGATGACACGTTTTGAGCCTGCGTGTGTTACTTACATCTAAGATGGCGGTGAGGGCGGCTGCGGTGACATGGGGGCAGATGGAGGAGAAGACCGTTTTGCAGACCTGTCTGATATGTCGGCTCGGCTGGGACAGGAGGGACAACAGGATGTCCACCATCACCTCCACCCACTCAGGCTCCTCCTCCTGCTCCGTGGCTGCACCAATACAAAAAACAAACACACATTCGTACACTTCAAAGCAGTATTTGTGATTTTTGTCTGGTCCCTTTGGGGCAGATTTATAAACCAGTAGTCAAACGTTACTAAGTACATTGACTCAGGCGGAAAACCAAAACAGAGAGCCGGAAAATGCTAAAACCGGAGGTCATTTATGGTCGCAGGAGTCTCTTCCACACTTGGATCACATTGTAACACTTGAGGCAACTCGATTTTTACTGTTTATCCCATTTAATCCAATCCTTTTCAGTTGTTTTTACATCACCTATCAAACATAGCACTGAAATCATACCATGCAACAGCTGTTTCTAATTTTAACAGAATCAAGCTTTGCTTCTTAGTTAGTGGGGCTGGCATGTTTGTCTCTTCTGTAAACGAATTTTGTGACTTAGATCATTAAGAAATCCTGTACATTCAAATGTGAAAGGCAGCTGTTGCATCATCATCATCATCATCATCATCATCATCATGCATGAGGCCTCACCTTGTTTCTTCTTCTTCTTTGCCTTCTTCTCCAGAGCTTTGTCCACACAGCTCTGCAGGTCCTTCATGATGTCCAGCAGCTCTTCTGGGGCCTTCAGGGAGAAAGATTTTGTGTCAGCGAACCGTGTTTTGTTCCTCGGAAATTACCAACAGTACCTCGCAATAACAACAGTACTACTAGAATCACGGCTCTGGTAGTGTGCTGTACCTTGAAGAGGTGCATGCCGACCAACAGGAAGAGCTGCTGGAACGCGCCGCTCTCTGCTGTCGGGCCTTTCTTCGCTTTCTTCTTCAGGTTTGCCACCGACTCCAGCATGCTGCAAGAACACACATGTAGAGCCAGAGCTATCAAACACTCTCACTTATTCTCTTTAGTATCACTGAACAAAAATCACTTTAATGAGTTCAGAGTTATTATAATAAAATAAATGATGGCCAAAAGTACGAAAATAAGAACTAAGTTGTAATAAACTGAGTTATCCCTTAAACCCGTTTGACTACATTCATGATCATCGATGATGATGACGGTGGCTTTGATATTCTGGAAGAATTAAGCTGTATCCCATTGTATTGTCTTGTATCCTGTTGTCCTACCTGTCCCAGGCCAGTTTCTGCTCAGGGCTGAAGGGCTGGATGCTCGGGGCGACTTTGGGCTGGCTCAGCAGCAGTTCAGCGTACTGAACCAGGTGGTAGATCCACATGGTGCCGTCGGCCGTGACGCCCAGTGTGCGCTTTTGGTTGACTGCCGCGCCTTCGGCCGGGTCCTCGGCCAGAGGCAGGTGGTGCATGGACAGGAGGAGTCTGGAGGAGGGCGGACAGACAGAGAGTCAGTGATGCAGCAGTGAAACCACGAGACACATGGGAAAACTTTTGGGCTTTGGACAAAACAGGGTTCCACTCTGGCTGACGGGTTTCGATGCATGACATCAGATTTTCATTACTTTTGTGGTTTGCAAGTGAAGATGTGAACAATACAGATTTTCAGACAGAAAACTGCCATCAGTGACTTATTATTGTTGAAATAGCATTTTTGTCATTATGCATGAGATGTGGTTTATTTGAAGTCTAATATATAAATATATAGATATAGACAGACATAGGCAGCTGTCCAAGAACAGAGGAGAAGCTTTCATCTCTCACCCAAAGAAAGAATTGACAAGCACTGCTCTGATTTTATCATCCAGTGGGACAGACAGCGTCCCGGTCGTCTCTTGGATTTTGGGCGAGGCCTTCTTGGCGCTGAAGAACGCGTGGAAGAAGACAAATCTGGAAAAGAAACAAACACCAGCTGATGGCCTTCTCTTCATCAAACACTGAGAATTTGACTTTGCTCCACTAGTGGCAGGTTCTCACCTGGCCACACCCATGATGAGATCCTCCTGCTTCTTCACTTGGTGGTTGTCAATGATCGCGGAGAGCCGAGAAATAATCCACCTCCTCAGGCGGAATATGGAGTTCTCCTTCCTGAAGGAAGGAAAATCAACAGTTACATCCAGTTTCCATCCACACATAAACACGCTGCTAAACAACACAACATCTGGATACACTCACTGTTCCTTTCCCTCCTTATTGTCCTTCTGCTTGCGAGTGCTGAAGTCCAGCAGCTTGTCCAGCTGCGGCTGCAGGAACATGTTCTTCAGCCAATCCACGTACTGCTGCACAGCTGCAGGCTGGAGGTGCTGCACCACCCTCCACACCGACGGCACCACCGGGTAGCCCTGGTTGGACAGCGAGGAGAAGCCCACCATCACCGCCAGCTGTTTGTCGGCGTCCTGACAGCCCTCCAGGAAGTCCGACACGTAGGTGTCCATCTCCGGAGCCAGCTTGAAGCGGTCCGGTTTCTGGGAGAGAAACATGATGGAGAAGATTTATATTATTCATCAGTTAATACTTTATGGATGAATTTGTGTCATATTCACCACTTGCTGCTCTAAGTTTCTCTTTTCAACATATATAATGGGTTCATACTAATATTCCACTGCGGTGATGATATACAAGTGACAATTCTTTTTTTATAATGGTTTTTTCAATTTATCCTGATTTTAGTGCTATATTAATAAGAGTTATTATTAGGTATAGTATTGCCTTTTAAAAAGGACAACATTAAAACTATAGAACTATTTAAATACTTTTTTATTGTGTAATGCAGAACACAGAAGAGCAATGGGGCGCAGCAGTTTTTTTAGCTGGGGCGCTTTGGTGTCCTCTGGTTGCTATGATACTGAATATCAACAGAAGTAAAAAATATGGATGAAGGGATGGCATTTTTCCTCCATTGTTGTTTTTGTTCAGCTCTTGTAGCCTACATGAATTTGTCGTATGACGGTTTCGTCTTCCCGCCCTTCCTCCATTGTGATTGGACAGCTAGGGTAAAAACTGACAGCGGCTTTGCACAGTGTTTTTCATAACCAGACGAGCCCACTGACCTGAGCAGACACCACATGCTCCCCGTAGTGCACCATCACCTCTCCAGACAACACCTCCTTCAGCTGGGCTAACGACAGGAGAGGCAGGGCGCTGCCCAGCAGACGGAAGCTCAGGAAACTGGACAAACAGGACAACAACAAGGTACATGTTAGGAGAAAGTATTTCTGAAATTGGCCTAGAACCGGACAATTAGACATATAACATTAAGACATTTCCCATTCTGGTGTTTCACTCACTGAGCTGGCCCCGGCTGCTCCTTTAACATGCCGTTGATGATGGCGTTATTCCAGAAGAGCTGGAAGCTGTCTTCCTTCAGGGAGAGCTTCAGGAGGTCCAGGACCACCGCTGGGAGGACGCAATCCTTCTTCACAGAGCGGGCCGCCATCTTCAACACCTCTGTCAACCTGCCAGACAACATCACATGTTGCTTAGATTTTTACACACAGCAGGTGTAGTGCAGGAAACCAATGCATCCATTTTGATTAACGTTGGAACACAAAATGATCAAACGAGTGGATGTGTTATGGTATATTCAGCCCAACGCAAAGCAAATGTTTTAATATGGCGCGATTACATAAAAAGTCAATGGAAAGACGTTAATGACCCCAATAAACATGCATATTTAAATGTTTTGACTTCAACTATTTAAAATCGCAGTATAGACACCGGAAGACAATTTATGTTTATAAATGTATTTATATAAAAAAAGAACATAACTACCATATTTATGCCTCGATTATGTTATTCTGTTAATGGAGCAGCTATAAATGTTAGCATAGCATAGCCCCGATGGATGTGAACTCTTTTGAGAACACAAGCATTTTCACAATGTTTGCTTGTAGTCTTGCAGACAGACCTGACAAAGCATGAATTCAGACTTTTTACAACTCAGCATCTTTATGTAATTATTACTTAAACTTAATTCATTCAGAACACAATCTGTTTAATTTAGATTCACACTGCTGTAGTAAACCAGATTAATTCAGCACATGTGTGACTTGCTAAATATAGTGAATATTTATTGATTTTGACACACCCTTTAAACTGTGTGCGCCTCAAAATAAATATGTGAGCCCAGACACTAGAGTCTTTGGTTTTCTGACGTATCTGGGTGTACAATCACAGTGTTCTTACTTGGGGATGTTGTCGACGTTGATGATGGTGGAGGAGCCCAGCAGCTTCTTGAGTTTCTTGGGTTTGAGTGTTTGTGGAAAGCGCTGCAGTGCTACCAGCAGCAGCTGCAGCTGCTCCGGAGTCCTGAAGGCTGATGCCAGGTCAGTTTGCAGGGCGCTGAGCAGGACCTCCTCAAAAACCTCCTCTGGGATCTGACGGACAGGACATATATATTTAGTTTATACAGTTTCGTAACCCAGGTAAAAGTTCTTTGTAGTGACTAAGTAAAAAAATAAATCAAAACCCTGCATCATTAAAGGTGTGACTGAGCAGCAGTTGTCACCTCGTTGAGGATGTCCGTCATGGTCTTAGTGGGCAGATCCCTCAGGTGTTGTCTGTGTTCGCTGAGGCTCTGCAGGAGCTGCACACATCCCAGCACCACCTGCGGCTCCTTCATAAAACACAAGACAAGAGCTTTAAAGACCACAACAACCTCCACACACATTAGAGTCTGCAGCTCAAGATTAATTGTTCCACAACACATGTAGACTACTTACTTTAGAGATGCGGCCTGACTGATGAAGGGCGAGGACGCCAAACAAGTTTCCAAACGTAGCATTTCTGAAAAGTTTCTGAAAAAACAAAGAGAGGACCTCGACATAAGGAGCCCATTCATGAAGCTTTTGAAGCCGACAGATAAAACATTAAAACACTCACCTTTTTCACTGTCTGCAAATTGTGCTTTTCTTTGATTTTGTCGAGTATACTCTGCAAAGGGACGTCTTCAAATGCACTTAAGACCTGAAGAAAAAAAAAACTCCAGTTAAGGTAAAGACTCAGGAGATGTGGGTGAAAGCGCCGAAAAAGCCACTAAGTGGAGCTTTGAGTTGAGATTATTTTGTCACAAATACATTTCAGATACAAATACCAGTCAGTTAAACTGGTTTCGGTAGTCGTCTCCACTCACCTGTCCCAGAGCCAGGCTGAATCCAGGTCTCGCAGCCTCTCGCGTGTGAGCCAGTCCATCCACCAGCCTCTTAAAGGTGTATTCCAACTCATCTGCCTGCAGCGCACATATAACAACACGCCATGATGCATGAAGTAAAACCTTCTTTTATTTTGGGCACACCTATTATATCACTGCATACATTTTAGTTTCATAACAGGGTTCAGATAGTTTACAGAATTACTTACAGTTTATGTTATAAAACAACATATTGTACAGGAGTATTTCCATGTAATGCTCATTTTTAATTACATTTCACAGGGAAATATTTTATTTCCCTTTTACAGCTGTAGTAACCAGCAGATGTGGAATGTCACTAAGTACATTTACTGAAGTACTGTACTGAAGTAGAGTTTTGACATCTGTGTACTTTACTTGAATATTTCTATTTTCTGCTACTTTATAATAACTGTAATAACTTACATGGTGCTCCACTACAGTTACATTTTACTTTTACATAAATTAACATGACATGTTTATATGATATGAAGTAGTACTGTACTACTAATCTACCCTATAGTATCATCTAAAATTGGAAAAACTACAACATTAAATACTCTGACGTGTATTTGTAAGGGATACAACTCGTTATAGTATATATATATATACTGTCATAGTATTGTGGTGGAATGTAACCAAATACATTTACTCAAGTACTATACTTAAGTACAATTATGAAATACTTGTACTTTTACAAATTTCTACTCCACCACCTCTCAGAGACAAATATTGTACTTTTAACTTCACTACATTTACTTGATTACATGAGTTGGTTCCCAGAATCATATTAATAATACAAAATATGAATTAACTAAGACATTATAACATCTTATTACACATTAAACAACTACAACAGTATGTTAAGTAATTAATAATAATAATAATAATAATAATAATAATAATAATAATAATCCAATTATATTAAATATATAATTCAGGAATGAGCCATTCTGCATAATGAGTAAAGCTACTTTTACTTCTGGTACTTTGAGTATATGGTGATACTAGTACTTTTATGCTTTTACCTAGTAAGAGTCTGAATGCAGGTATAACTACTTTTAGGAGAGTATTACCACTGCTGTCATTATACCTGTAAGTACTACTAACTACTACTGTTACTGTCCTAACTCCAGAGGAGCACCACGCTGCGTTCACGTACAGATACTCAGTGGCAGTGATCTGTCTCACCTTGTTGTTGGTTTTCAGGTACTGAATGAGGTTCTCCACCGCCTTGAGCCGGACGTCTTGATCTGGTTTGGCCAAGTCCCAGAAGAAGTCGAGGAAGACGCGGTTCTGTTGCAGGATTCCGGCCGGTCGGACCGGCTCCGGTGTTTTAACGGAGAGCTCCACCATCTCTACAGACATCTCCTCACACCACCGCTGTGCATGCTGCTGCAGCAGGAAAACACGTGTGTCTCACAGCGTGGCGACTGCTTCCGGGTCAGTCCATTTTTTCACTCCCCTTAAAAACTTTATTGAGCCATGCAAAACAGAAAAACTGAAATGTTACAAAAAAACTGGGACAATATGATAATAATAATAATAATAATAATAATAATAATAATAATAATAATAATAATAATAATAATAATAATAATAATAAATACTTTAATAATTATAATAATTATACTTTAATATGTATACTAATTATACTTTAATAATTATAATAATTAAACATTAATAGTTATAATAATTATACTTTAATAATTATAATAATTATACTTTAATAGTTATAATAAGTATACTTTAATTATTATAATAATTATACATTAATAGTTATACTAATTATACTTTAATAATTATAATAATTATACTTTAATAGTTATAAGTATACTTTAATAATTATATTATACTTTAATAATAAATTGATATTATTAATAACAATAATACAAACAAATACGATGATAATATTTAATTAATAATAATAATGAACATAATACAATTATTATTCATAATAATAAATAATAATAATACATAATAATAAAGTACAAGTAGAAATACCACTATCTGAAAGACATTACAAGAAAAAGTATTTAAATTTAAAATAAAAGTACAGTACAAACTATTATCAGCAAATTGTATAAAGCATCAAAAGCAAAAGGCTCCTTTAACTGTGTCTAATAGAATATCATGTGTTTTCATTACAAAGTAAGATCATTTGTGTACTCCTGGCTCTATTAGCAGTATAATACTGCATCATATCCTATAAACATATTATATGTTGTTTTATGTAAAATGCAACTTAAGTGGACTAAAAAATAGAAAAGTTTCCTCTGAAGGTGCAGTTGAAGTAGAAAGTATGAGAAATCAAAATATTAAACTCATAAGTAAATTATGCCAAAGTTGTACTTTAGTCTTTCTTTAGTGCTACTTTATTATAATTCTGTTCCGTTTTATTTTAAATAATTAAATATATATTTATACATGTTCAACTTGAACCCTAAAGGGCGCACATGTTTTAAAAGAAGTCTGAAGTCGTTAATAGTTTTTTCAGTTGTGAATGCTGTTATTTTCCAACAGACAATGAAGTTATATACGCTCATCAGCTATTCTACCTCAAGTGTACAAGTTTCTTGGCGAAGTCTTCTTCTCTTCTTTTGTAAGAGAATTACAGGCTCTAGGTGGCAGAACTGGTCTATGTTTTTTTATTTTTATTTAAATGGTCAGTTAACCCAAATGATAAAAAACACAATTCGTCACCTCTAGTTTTCTCAGTTTGGTTTTTATTTGCCGAGGTTATTAGAGATCATAGATTCAGTTGAATGAAATTAGATTTGTGATGCTCAAATCATTTAAAACGTACATGAATAAACTAATAACGAGCCCTTTTCTGAAAGTTTCCTGATTCAATTTGCTTTTTGTTTAAAGACTGTTGCTTATTTATTTTATTCGAAATTTCTCATGTTGTTCTTAAGTCTGTTTGTGCTTGTATGTGGACTCCATTGTCAAAGAGATTTTAAATCTCAAAAGGGAATATCTTGGAAAAATGAATGTTAAAAATAAAATGTATGTATTTGATGTAATGATTGAGTTGAGCAGAGAAACTTCAGCAAATTAAAGTGAAAACAGCTTTTTAGTGTCAAACTTTGCACAAGCATCATTCTGCACAGTGAAGCTCAAACGTCAAAGTAAATGAACAAATAGGCAAAAACAACATTTGAGAGTAGTCAGACTTTAAAGTTGCAGAAGACATATAAAAAACAGACACAACAGAGAACACTCATATTGAAAATGAAACAGGACAAAAAGACCTGAACGACATTTTTATTTTTCCATAAAAAGATCTTCTTTATTAAAACAGCATGCAAATTCCATTATCCCCAGGCCAGATCACTTAGTGGCAGAGGGTGAGTTGAGGCTTCAAAAAAGATTAGCAGTCAGAGTCTGACACGGTCAAGATCAGAGAGTAGTTTTCTTGGGTCTCCTTTAGTCGACTGGAGCAGCCAGCACAGTGTCCAGGGTTCTCTGAGCTTCACTGATCTGCTGCTGCAGTCTCTGCTTCATGGCCTCGTTCTGGGCCTTCTTCAGCATGTCCTTCATGTCCCTGATGGCTGCCCGGTAGCCCGGGGCGTTGTGAAACACTCGGATGGCCTTGTCGCCGCTGCATGCCAAGAAGCGCCCGTTAACGTCAAATCTAAGGTCGTTGATCTCTTCGCTGTGGACGCCGTGCAGTTCCTCCTCCAGCTGGCCGGTGGCGGCGCTGTACATGGCCACGTTACAGCCGTCACTGATGGCCACCACCCGTCCGTCTGGGGACAAGGCCACCAGGCTACCTTCTGATGACGCACAGGGGACTGTCTTCAGGAGGTAGGGGTCCTGCTGCTTTTTGTACTCCACATCTGTGTCCCACAGCTTCCACGTGCCGTCTTTGGAGACAGTCACCATTCTGATAGATAAAGGGAAAGAATAAGCAAGAGATGTCGTGGATAGATTCTTTGATCTATTTGCAATCAGCCTACTAGCAACACTAAAGAAAATTAATTATTAACATGTTATATATTGTTTATTTAATCCATACAAAAAACAAAGAGTAAAAACATTAATTATAAAGTTTAAAATGTGCTACTAGTAGAAGCTTTGGACAGAACCAGGCTAGCTGTTTCCACATTCCCATTCTAATATATAGAAAGCCAAGTTATTCGTCAGCAGGCTCTAATGTCATATTTAGTGTACACACATGTAGGTCTAACTTGTAAGAAAGCAAATAAATGTTCCTCCCAATATGCTGAACTCTTCCTTTTGAGGTCATAACAGTGTGAGTCATCTCTATGGCTTTTAATTGTAATTAGAAAAGCCTTCATTACCTGCGGGAGTCATTGGAGAATGCTAACGCGTGAACTCCTGCAGAGTGGCCCTTCAGGTCAAAAGCTCGCGCCACCTCTTTGAACTCTCCTCCCTTCCCGAAGCAAACCTCCCACACCTTCACGTCAGGAGTGAAGCCGCATGACGCTACGAACCTGAGAGCACAGAGACGCACACACAATCACAACTCCACATAAGTCACACAGGATTTCATTATCATTATCAAAAATTGCCATTTTAACAAGTGAAGAGGCTGCTCAACATAGTAAACTGCATCACATAACGTGTTTCATCGCTCTCACTGTTTGAAAGTGTCAAGTGTGTGACTGACCTGCCACATGGGGAGACGGTAGCATAAGAATTTGTTATCTGGTTTGTGTTGATGGAGGCCAGTATGTCTCCTTTCAGGTCCCAGATGTGTATGGTGGTGTCTGTGGAGGCGCTCATTATGAACTTGCCTGCAGAGAGGAAACACAGAATCAGGTCATCTTGGCATTACACGTATTTTTAAATGTTTACAAACTACAAATAAAATTCTAAGGATATTGAAGACATTTTTCATCACACTTATTTTTAAAGATAATTTTTTTTCGCTGAAATTCTGCACTAGTGAATCTATAGTCACCATGAGACTTTGGCAGGCAGGATCTCAGTCAGAGACTTTGTGTTACTCTTGTTGCCAACTGTCACATAGTAGAAAATTCTTGGTGCCACTAGTATGAATAATAGTATTAGTATAATTAATTATACTGTTGTGCGTTTAGATTTCAGTGTCCGAACTAACCAAAGTCACACAATTACAAAACCAAACCCTCCAATTGAGGCAGCAGTAGACCAGAAATTCCAATATTCTGCAAAGTAAATTGCAGTTTCTGTCAATGGGTTGTGGTGGATTTGAAGTTCCAACAGATCCCTGTTGGAAAGGACTTATAGCAGGGTTAAGCGGTGAAAATATTTTAAAGAACAGCGTACACAGCATTGATGCTTTTAAGGTGCTGTTTTGCTGCCCGCTAGTCCACATCAGAACAATCCTTTCCTTCCTTGCTGATACTGTTCGTTTTTCCAAACTTGGAGTATGCAAACCCCAATCTACTGTAGATAATATACTGACTATGGTAAAAAAAATAAAAAAATAGGATCTATCCCTTCAAGGCATTTTGTTTTTACCCGTTTCTGCAATGCCAATGTTGAGGATGGTGGCCTTGTGTTTCTGTGGGAAGTCCTCAGAGGCAGCTTTGAAGGTAAAAGTACCATCCTCCTTTTTCATCATTTTGAAGATTCGGATGGTATCTCCATTGCCCAACCAAGTGATAAACGCTCTGCAGTGAAATAAGGTGAGAGTCAGTGAAGGAGGTGGTGGGAATATCGTGCGTCTGTATCTAAACAAATCAAAACAGCTGACATTGATTAAGGCTTGTGGCTCTGATGATTAAGGTAAGTTTGAAGGTAGATAGGGAATGCTTTATATCAATGAGGGTCTGCACAAGTACGGTAAGAGAGAGGGGGAGACCTGGAGTCCGGGCTGAAGCGGACCAGTGTGGCGTAATCCAGGTCCACATTGGCCCTCAGGCACTTGTGTTCCCGCTCCAGGAAGTCTTTGGTGCTCCAGATGCGGACGGTGCGGTCGTCAGCGCATGACGCCAGGTACTTCCCGTTACTACTGAAGTCCAGGCATGTCACGTTGGCACTGTGGCTCTGAAAAATACACAAATACAAATACACACGTGCTTTAAAGAAGGAGCCTGAAGGGAGACAACATTTGTTCCAGCTGAAATGTTTATTAGGTCCATCTAAATAAAATTCAGGCATTCGGAAAAACAACTTAAAAAATCTATTTTTATTAGGGATGTCAAATTTACAAATATGTGCTGCATGATTGTTTTACACACAGCAGCTGCGGCACACAATACAGCCACACACACACAGCATGACGTCGGTGTGGACTTTGGAAGTTCTACAGGGTGAGATAAGAAGACAAAAAGCTCACTAATTGGAAAGTAAAGCATGTTAGATAAAGAGGAATATACTGAAATTCATTTTCAGTTATTTGATTTGATTTGTCCAGCAACATGATGCATTTTTATTTTTAGATTTGATTGAGTGAGAGAAGGTCGTGTAACTTGAATTGCAACTGACTACAATGTTTGTGTTTAGGGTCAAATCACAGTTGGAGAGTGTAGTTATACTAAGAAAGAAAGATCGGAATCGACAGAAATGGGAATCAGTAGGTCAGACTTTTAAAGAAGTTGGAATCGGTCAAGAAAATTGCAATCTGGGCATCTCTAACTTTATTAAGGTTATACTGTTGCTAAGGTTGTTTTGATCAAAATGTTTTACAGGAGGTGTGGATTCAACATATTGGTCATTTTGAAATCTGTACTCTGTTGTACTGTTGTATTGAGGGATGTCTCTAATATTTTGTCCAACCCATCTACATACAAGGGGGGTAACTAATAGTATAATTATTATATAAAGTATAATAATATAATGTTCACAAATGAGACATGTCCCTGACCAACAATCCTCGTTATACTCAGAGGCTCTAACATTGTGTGTGTGTTTTTTTACAGCGTCATTGCGTGCTTCTGTTTACCTTCAGCGAGGCTGCCAACAGCGGATGACTAAAAGTGTGCTGTGAAGCTTTATCCTTACGGCTGCGCAGCTTCTCCTGCTTTGGTTTCTTGGATGCGGGGACCTTGGCAACGCTGCCTACAGCTGAAAAAAACAGGAAGGGATTAACAAAAACATTTGAATACACAGGAAAACACAAAGTAGGTAATGGACATAGCGATGACATTGATTTTGGATCTTGTAGCATCAGGTAACAGACAACAAACCTCTGAACGAGTAATAATGATGTTATCAGACACTCACATTTCAAATAGTTTTGCTGCACACTTCTGTAAAAATCCCTTGTGCACTTTTGCAAATTCTAAATAAACTGATGTGACAGAAGCAGTTTGACTTGCGTGTAAACAGTGTATATTGATGTTGGAAGCATGTGCATCTGATAGTCACTGATTCCAATAATGCTAACGCTGGACTAACCTTCTGTTTCTATAGTCAAGTCTGAAGATTAGCTTTCCTAAAGCGACACCTTGCCTTTTAATTCCAGCTTGTTATGGGGTGCATTATTTTGCACATGACACTGAAACAGGATCCTGTTCCTATTTAAATATGCACACATTTATAAGCCAAGCTTACAGTTTAATTTACCAATAACTGGTGATATCTTCTACTCTTTGTCTCTTTCTACCCTGTCATTTGTCTGGTTGAACCATTGTGCAGCGTTTTGTTAACCATGTACACAACAGATAGATATTCCTTTATATATAAAAAAAAAAACATCATAGAAAACAACATCTATTTGTAAAGAGGACTATCTCCAACCTCCAGTCAGTTGTGAAGCTCAAGAGCTGTCAATTACAATCATCATTTAATTCTGATTTACTGCATCCTAATAGATAGTCAGAGACTAGACAGAAAGCAGACATCCCATTGGTCCGTCAGTGTAAAGCAGCCATCCCATTGGTCCGTCAGTGTAAAGCAGCCATCCCATTGGTCCGTCAGTGTACCCTTCGCTGATTGGCCAACGACAGGCGACAGTCGCTTAAAGTTCCTTTAGTTTCTTTCTTCGTAAGTACGCGTGTTGGGGTGAACAGGCAGGTGACATAACAACACCTGGTGTTCACACTCTTTATGAATGAATGAATGAACGTGTGCATGCGTGTGTCAAGGTGTCAAAGACCCACAGAAAGAGAGTGAGAGTCCGAGTTGGTGACTCACCGCCTCGGCTAGAGTTACGTTAGCCAACAAACAAATGGCTCTTACCGGCAAATTCCGCCGCCTGCTCTATTTCTTCTCTTATTTCTTCTTTCCGTCTGCCAACAGCTAATGCAACCAGTATAACCAGTGCACCCAGTAAAAGCGTTAAGGCGAACAGTGCGGCTACTTCCATGTCTAAAGTTTTATGCCACGTACTTTAAACTGCTAGCGTCTACTTGGCTACTATTCACAATTGAGGGTACTGCGCATGCGTCGATATCGATTGTTTTCTTCTTCTTCGTCGATTGAAATGTTTGACGGTAAAACCGGGTCAGCCGCCTGTAGCGCCACTGAACGGACTGGAGGCTTGGAGTACTGCATGAGCAGAAAACAAACCAAAACTTTATCTTTGATTAACCTATTTGTGTGGAGGAAGTCAGCTTCTTTAATAACTACTTATATTTATCATAATGTAGAAGTACCTGATTGATTAAATGCCCACCTTATTTCTGCAATTAGACTGCTCTCTGTCAGTTACCTGCAATTTTAGCCTTATGTACATTTTTGTAATTGTAAACATTTATCTTTTCATTTCTATTTCATTTGATCCATAGTAATAATTCTTTTTGAGCTGTTTTTACTTTTTGATTTCCTTTTTATTACCTTACACTTTTTATTGTCCTAATCACTACCAACTTTGCATTACCTCAATTAGCATAACTCTTTTATAGTGGCATCTCTTTGGTGGTTCTAGTGGCTGTACTATCACTAAACTGCTGTGTTTTTATTCTTTATTCCTGTGTGTATCTATACCTTGAAATATATTTTGTTATATAATATCTTATATTCATATTATCCTATATTGTATTACCCTTACTATATTACACCTTATGTATTATCCTATATCATACCCATACTGTACTGTTTTTATACTTTCACATTTGCTACTCTTTTTTTTTTACTTTCTTTGTTTCAATGCTTTTGATGTTTTATGCAAAGCTCTACAATTGCCTCGTTGCTGAGATGTGCTATATTAATAAACTCTACCTTTAACAGACTCTTGCCTGAACTGACAGTTTACGCCAATTCATTAAAGTTTTGTTTTCTAAATACGAAAGTTGTAAATTAATTTCAAAAAGCATCAGTAATGAACTAGCATAAGTTAGTGAAAAGATCACAAAATAAACTAATACAAATGACATGAGCTGTGGCCCAAATCCAGACTAAATAACAATTCTAAGCAGTTTTTGAGCATTTAATGTATTCATAAAGGAAAAATGTCAAATTCAATTATGTTCAAAAATAGGTTGTGTGTGCTGTGTAGTTAAATTCACTGATTTTTATGTGTGTACTTAATGATCCTCATTCCCCTGACAATCCAAAAAGCTGCTCAAAACCCTTTTTTGTTTTTGTAAAACATCTCCAGAAATCTCAGAAAACAAAATATAAATGTTGAATTCCTAGGGAAACATTTTGAATTTATTTGTACAACAGACATATTGCGCTTTTACGGTTTTTTATTTAACAGTACTAAAAAGTAAAACTATGAAGATCTCTTCTATACCAACTACAAAAAAACTGTATTCTGCTTATGTTAGCATGGAGTATGGTCAAGACACGGAGTTAAAGTTGGGACACTCAACTGAATAAATAAGTCACATAATGTCGTCATGCGAGAGAAGTAGAAAAATGGGACCTTGAAGATTTAATGTGTTCTTGTTGGAACATCCGCATCCAAAATTCGTTTTTTATTAAGTCAAAATTTTACCATCAAAAAACTGCATCAGATACTGCTCACTTTTCACAAGAGGTGATTTTTACGAACAGAAATCATTTTCATAAAATAACTTTTGACGGCTGACATCAATGGGTTTACTGACATGTTTGTTTGACAATATTCTTCAACTCCAGGTACAAGTAAGAGACATTAAGAGACCACAAAAATCCCTGTAACATAGTGAGAATTTCCATAACTAACAGACTGTGTTTTTAGTAAATGATGTTAATTTGCTGTAATCTATTTTAATAGCAGTATTTCAGAAGTGGGGATAATCTGTTCCTTTGCAGATGTTTAGAAACTCACTGTATTTATTAAAGGTACATCTGTATTAACAGTAGTTAAAGGTAAAAATCTAATTCGATCTAGTCGATCCTGTCAGATTTTGTTTTTTTCAGTGAAGTAACACAGATTCAGTGCCTGGAGTGAAGAGAGGTAGTCTGGCACAAACAAACATCTCAGGATTAAAAGAAGAGATAAAGATCACAGATTCTTTTTCACAGGCATGAAGTTGAAGAATTGGCTTTGGTTTAGTCAGCACAAGTCAAGAGTAGTCATCCTAATCACATACTGACCTGCTAATTACATCAGTGTTGGCAATCACTATCAGAAAAAAGAAGGCCGTCCACGAGGACTCTGGGAATGCTTAAAATGACAAAGAGTATGAAAAAAAAGAACACAAGGGTCTGCGCTAACTACATTAAGACATTTTACTAAATCGCCCTTTAAGTGCACAAACACATCATTCATTTACAGGGTCAGAGAGCCAATTAAAAAAATAATTTAAAATGCAAACGTCTCGTAACTTTACATTTACACTGCAGTGTTGTGTACCTTATCTGAATCAACTGTGCTCTTCACCCAATTCAGACTCATTCAGATAACGCACTCAAATACTCTGTAATATACAAACCAGTGAGCGCTTCACGTAAAAAAATAAATGTTTGAGCCATGAGCTCCGTGTCTTTGCCTGACTTAACTTTCTCCTTAAGACGAACCAATGAATGTCCACATACTATAAAGGAAAAAAAAAAAGGAACTTTGGATATGCTTTTGTTCAGAATCAAACTATTCAATCGTCTTCTCTCTTTTCAAGTATCGTACATTGTAATGGATTCTGTCTCCTCGCTGCTACATTCCCTCTCTGGGTCATGTAGTCATCCAGGCAGCATTAACTCAAAAAAGCCGGTGTGCTCTTTCTAACTCCTCTGCAAACACAATGTTTTTCGGGCCAGCACACCCCACATGAGGAGGGGAAGGAAGCAGAGGGCATGGTGTCGGCCTGGTTTTCGGGGTTGTTGGGCTTTAGAACAGAGCAATGTTAGCAGATTAACCATAGCAGCGACCGCAACAACGGCCGAAGTCCTCTGAAAGCGGTGCCGGACGCATGTAGCAGGTTACTTCTTCCTGTTGTGTTGCCTCCGCGCCTGCAGCCTCTGGCGAGCTCCAGATGGCTTTGATCCGGCTCCGATAGAGAAGGAGGGAGTCGCTGGAGACCCTGTGGATAAAAACAAACATGTCATTTCTAACAATCGAAATGCACATTTCTTTCCACTTCTAACATTTTCACATTAATATCAGTTTATATTTGACTTCTTTAACTAGGGCTGCACCTGAGTTTTCCAAGAGATTCACGCTAAACAGGCTCTGTATTTTATTTAGTTAAGGGTCAGATATAACCTAAAAACAGTGAATGGTCTATTCTTACAAACACAGTCATAAACTTTGGGCTGCATGGCTCCTGACACCAAATTTGTGATTGCTGAATGACATAACAGTTGATGCAAACCAAACACATCCAGCTGCTGCTGCTTCACATCTCCAGAGGCTAACCGGCAGGAATTTTTCAATGTTAAGAAGTTAAAAGGAAATTTTCCACCAATTTAGCGAAACTTTGTTAGCGGTGTTATTCTTCAAAAAACATTGGACCACATGAAAAGATGTACTTCGAGCTTTTGGTCCGTTGATCAGTTTTTAATATGTCAGGAATGAATATAACAAGTAGTCAACTTCTACTATTCATCAACTCCCTTTACCTTGCTGTGTGATTACTGTGGAAAAATACTTTCTGGGTTACTGTGCAGTTGTGGTTGCTCAGGGCTCAGCTGGGTTCAAGAATTGCAACTATCAAAAAGAAAAAAGCATTAATGACTTACCAAAAGGAACAGCATTGAAACCTTGGACTGGAGTTCCAGGGCTTCCAAAGGAAATTGGACCTGCAGCAGCAGCAGCACTCTGGCCAAAGGATGGGGTAGACGTCCCTGCACAGAAAGCAGTACACAAGTTGAATAAACCAAAAATAACAGAATAAACCATTAAATTCTACTGGGACAGAAACAAATGTAGACTAATCCTAGACAAAATATCTGTAAAAACCAAGAGTGTGGTAGTGGAATACACACACCGAGCCAGAGACACTGAAACATGAGTTAGCAGACCTGTGCCTATGAAGCATTGAGGATAAGGCTCAATTTCCAATTATCCTTATTCACTTTTTTACATTTCTTTATGAAGTACAAGTGAGTTTTGAATTAAATGTTGTTATCTTTCATATAATTCCAATAATCTCATTTAGTCAAAAGAATAACGTGTTGTCTACTTTTTGCGGTTGACTTTTTCAAATTTAAAAAAGGTGTTTTCTCTCATTTATCTTTCTCTGCTTTTTTTGTTCGGTCAAACAGTGAACCCCATCAAAACCAGTTGGCTGAATTGCCACTTATGTTTCATATGGATATCAAATGGACAAAAAATGTGAGTGAATGGTTTGACACATAGTGTACCGGAGTGGGAGACTGAAAATGGTGCCATCTTTTCTATCTTTAGACCACTGTAAATCAGTTCTTAAGCAAACAGAACCAAAAATCTAAATTAGACCACGGGAGAGATTCCATGCGCAATTATTAATCAAATATTAAAAAAACGTACCAAAAGCAGGTTTGTCAGTAGCAGCAGCCCCAAAGTTGAAGCTTCCCATCTGCGGTGCAGGATTATTGGAGACTGGGGTTCCAAACTGGGGGCATGGCATACCAGAACCGAAGTTAAATCCACTGGATGGATGCTGAGCAGGACCGGAGGGAGCCTGCTGAGGAGCAGCACTGCCAAATGTGAAGGTTGCTGAGGAGGCGCTCTGAGTCTGGGTTGCTGCACCAAAGCTCGGTGCGGCCGAGGGTGCAGCTGAGGGAGCAGTGGTGCTTCCAAAACCAAAACCAGTGGAGCTGGCTCCGAATGCTGGTTTAGCTGGGGTCCCAAAGCTGGTTGCTGTGGTGACGGCAGTTGACCCAAAGGGGAAGGGAGGAGGGGCGGTGTTAGAAGCAGCTGTGGATGAGGCTGCTCCGCCACCGCCAAAGCTGAATGGTTTTGTGGTTGCTGCTGAGGATCCGAATGTTGACTGCGCTGCTGGTGCCGCCGAAGATCCGAAGTTAGTCTGCGCAGCCGCTGGCGCCATGGATCCAAAGTTAGTCTGCGCAGCCGATGGCGCCATGGAGCCGAAGGTAGACTGCGCAGCCGATGGCGCCATGGAGCCGAAGGTAGTCTGCGCAGCCGATGGAGCCAAGGATCCGAAGGTAGTCTGCGCAGCCGATGGCGCAGAGGATCCAAAGGTAGTCTGCGCAGCCGATGGCGCCAAGGATCCAAAGGTAGACGGCGCAGGCGATGCTACCGAGGATCCGAAGGTAGACGGCGCAGGCGATGCTACCGAGGATCCGAAGGTAGACGGCGCAGGCGATGCTACCGAGGCTCCGAAGGTAGACAGCGCTCCTGGTGCCGCTGAGGAGCCAAAGGTTGCCTGGGTTGCCGGTGCTTGAAACGACGACTTTCCAAAGGAGAAGTTGGACTGGGTGGTGGGGGCAGCAGTGGTGGAGGCTGTGTTTGCCATGGCGAAACCTCCAAATGAAGCAGTGGTAGTGTTCTGGCTGGGTGCTGCCTGCTGGCCAAAGGCAAATGCCTTCTGGTTTGCTGCTTGAGGGTCAGGCTGCGTGGCACCAAAAGCGAAGGCGCCGTTGCTGGAGGTTGTGGTAGCAGCAGCAGCGGGGGCGGCTGCAGTCGTGGTGGTGGTAGCAGATCCAAACTGAAATGTGCTCCCTGTGTTAGGGGCCTGCGCTGAGGCTGAGCTGGTACTGGTTGTTGATGGTGCTGACCAGCTTCCAAAGAGGGATTTCACAGCTGGCTGGGCTCCAGGCTGTGTGGTGGTGATGGAGCCCGTGGAGGCTGCGACATTGGTCAAGCCAGGGAAACCAGATGGGGTAACCATGGTGCTGGTTGTAGAGCCACCAAACATTGAGGATGTACTACTTAAAGAAACTGTAGAAGCTGGGTTTGTGGTTGTGTAGGGTGGAGGCTGTCCAAAGCCAGCACCTGTCGTGGCAGCTCCAAAGATGGGCTTGAAATTTTGGGCAGGGGGTTTGCTCTCAGTGGCCGATGTAACTGCGGAGGTGGGCGTGGGCGTGGTGGTGACGGAAAAAATGGGCTTGAACCCTGAAGCCAGCAGAGGGTTGGTATTACCGACTGACGCTGAGCTGCTGGCTGGAGCAGTCGCAGTAGCGGTGATCGGGTAAGTAGATGAAGAAGCAGCGGGGGTGCCGATCTGACTTGCCAATCCAAACAGGCCTGTTCCTGTAACAGGTGGAGCGCTGATGGGAGCCTTGGAGACCTGACCCAGCACCTGAGTAAAGGCAGAGGGCTGCTCCATACCTGCAGAGGAGGAATGAGACTGGGAGGCAGGAGGGAGCTGTGGGGTAACCACTGTAGACGAAACCTTCAGGGTCAAGCCACTGGATTGTACTGGTGTGGTCGATGCAGACACTAAAAACACAAAAGAAACAAACATGTCAGAATCAAACTGATAAACGGTACATATTATGTATGGGACAAAGTTTGTTTTATACTTTGGTGTTTGGGATGTTTAACCTGCTTATGTATAATATAAATAAATAAAAGAAAACTACTTGTCTGTAGTTTGGAGCTTTATCTTATTGTTAGAAACACAACATGAGTTAACACTTTCTAATGCTGGATTACAAATGGCAATAAAGTCACATCTCCTACAAGGTGACTGTGATGATTGGTGCTTGTACCTGTAGCTGTGTTGGCAGTAGCCGGGGAGCTAGAAGGAATACTGATCTTCATCTTCAGAGCCTCCAGCAGTGGGTTAGAGGTCGCAGGAGCCTTGGTGACGCTGCTGCCTGGGCTGGGATCCAGGTTGATGACTGGGATGGCAGAGCTGGAGGCCATGGGCAGAGGCGTTGCTAGAAGGCTGCTCAGGGTGGTGGTGGTGGTTGAGCTGGTAGAGAAGGCGGGCTGGGTGGTAACGGTGGCTGGGGGAGAGGCAGACTTCTCTGGCTCTGGAGCTGAACAAGGACAAAAAAAGTCTTGTCAAACCTAATGTTCCTGACACACCAGCAAAAATAAAATCACTTTAATATCATCTATAAACAAGCAAAAGTGAAGAGCTGCTTTACTATTAGGAAAAATGTGGCTGTTTCTACTCACCGGGCGTCTCCAGGACTTTCTGGATCTTGTTGAGGGCAGCCTTCTTCTCTTCATCTAGGTCTTTCACAGTGATAGTGTAGCCCAGCTCTGGAGGTGGGGGCTGCAAATCAGCAAGCACCGGGAGTTAAGTAGACAAATCTAGGTCACTGTAACACAGGACTATATAAACAAGGGATTTTGTTTGGGGGTGAAGTCTGACAATGTAACACTCCTTACCAGAGAGATTTGATCATCCCGGTGGCTGGACACCAGCTGGATCTTCCGTTTTCTCTTCCCACCACTACCAGTAGAGTCTGTTGAGGTAGTGACTGGGACCTTGGGGACTGGAGTCAGTTTGGCTGCAACATGGTGAAAAAAAAAAGTATGAATGAAACTAAATCCAACTGAAAGACATAACATAGTGTCTACTTTTATACAACTAACTCAGAGTTTTTGGTAGGGATGCACTGACCCAATATGGTGGATTAGCATCTGCACCAACACTGACCCCGTTAAGTGGATCAAGTATCGCCTAGGCATAAAGTAGTCAACTGTAGTGTTGTCATTATCCTGGAACGTACAACTTTATATTTAATAATCCGAAAAAATATCAATATTCCATACCACTTTCAGTACCATGGATGAAAATTGAGAGCATAGAATTTATGGATTTTTATTAAAAAGATAAATATAAAGTTGTGTTTCCCGCAGGATTTTGTGACAGTAGAAGTTGGATATTCTCCCAGAAGCCAATATGCCCTTTGAGAGCAGAAATAAGAGGCTACGTCTATGAAGAACTTTGTGCTCTTGTAAACAATTGTTTTGCTCTGAAAACAATGTATTCATAAAACACACAACGACAACCCAGACAACCTAACTAGAGTCTCCCCACTATCAGTGCACTCGTAGCTTTTGGTACCATGTTGAACTTGCAGGAGATTGCCGACTTAAGATGCTTGACGTGCATCGTAACTAGAAGCCAAGTTTCCACGCATTATTCTGGCTCACAAATTGTCAATGGCTTAACACGGGGATACCGCTGTTAATCAGGTTAAGAGTGTCACACTGGTTAGCTCCATGTTGGAAAACGTGCTGCAAAAATGGGTCGAGAAGGGATATATGTATCTGACAATTCAAATAAATTAGCCTCAAATTGCAACTGGGCAAAGTAATTTCATGCAGCTTTAACTATTAATTAAAATGTTCTATCAATAGTATCAACAGTCCTGCATAATCTGCTGCAGAGCTGCACTTATAAGCCCGAGGAAGTCATTTGTTTACTATGCAAGACAGCCATAGGAGATGAATGGGACTTACAAGTAACAGGTGCCTTGTCTGAGGCTGTGTGGTCTGACCTCACGGAGGATGCTGAGCTCGGAGACAGCCCGTCGTCCTCTCTGGAAATGAAACCACAAGTTAAAAACTGTGATATTAGATTAAATGTGGATGACTAGCAGGAAGTCAGCAGATACATACCTGGGTCTTTTGGAGGCTCCCTCTGGAGTCTGCGAGCGAGATGATCCGGGGCTGGACAGAGTGGAGCTGGGTGCTGACCGCTTCTTCCACTGTGATTGTAAACATGGAATAAAGCTTAACAACTCCACTGTATCTGTGCAGGGCCATGTGTAGTGTAATGCAGTATATAGTTGTTACCTGGCCGAGGCCTCGTGAAGAACTGTAGGAGCTCTGGATAGGGTTCCTCTTTGTGCCTGGGGTTCCTCTTGGGGAATTGATCCCAGTGCCGGAGCTGATGGAGGACGTGCGAGACCTCTTCATGATGGAGTCTTCCGCCAGTGAGGTTATCCCTCTTTTCAGGTTTCCTGGCCTGAAGGAAGGAGAGGAAAGCATTTCCACCTACATTTAGACAGCCCCACTATACTTCCTACAGTGCCTCACAGCGTCAAATACACAGTCAGTAAAACTGCCGTCACTTCAGAAAGTTAAACTCACTTAGGGACCAGCTGTGATGGCGTTCCGTTGGGCAGAAGAGGCTCAAAAGCAGAGTGGGCACTTCCTCCGCTGTCATTACGCCTAGGGAAATGAGAATGGATTACGAACACGCATAACACTGAATGTATGAACCGGGTCGTAAAAGCACTTTGGAATATATTGATCAAATGTTCTTTACCATTAATGTTGCCTAAAGCTTAATTTACACATGACAGTAGCACTTACAGAGAGAGACAGCATGGTGTGTGTAAAGCATTTAGCTGGATATGTTTTCATTATCCTCGCAGTTGGTAAGATTAAAAACCTCTTTATCAGTTGTACTAGATGTATCTGATAAGAATCTCCTACACAGCTTTAAATTTGCTCTTTCACAGAGTTTCATAGTTTATAACACTGATTTTAATTTCTCTGTGTGTAAAAAATGATAATACATTTATAGAGATGTGTTAGAATGTTTTACAAGATGCACATTTATCTCTCTCTCTCTTTCTGTGTGCATGTTAAACCATGTGCTCCTGCAGCTTTACGATTATCTGCCGCAATTCAATTCAGCCTTTTGCCGTGTGGAAAACTATTTAGAAATTGCCGTCAGATAAAGGGTGCATGTCAGAAAGATACACCGTATGCAAGGTGAGGGTCATGATACAAACCCAGACAGCCGAAGGCATACGCAGGCTACTTTTCTGTAGCCTTGCTAACCAGACTGATTTCACTTATACTGCAAGAAGGAAATCAGTTTGATAACATAAGAGTCTTCTTTTGAATTCGTACCTTCGTTTGCTTTTCTGCTCAGTTGCAAAGCTTTTGTCCTCATCCTCCACTTCTCTCTTGCGGCTTTCCTTCAACACCTTGAGAACACTTTCTCTGGAGCAGGGGTCCACAGGGGCCTTGGGGAGCCCTGCACAACTCAGATGGTCGAAGCTACTAAACAATACAATAGACAAAAAAAGTTCTGGTCAGTGTTTGCTTTCAAACAGCAACGCCACAGCACCACAACCAACAAATCAGGTACTTATAACAAAATATAAGAAACATCTATCAATAGAATGTACTCCAATAAAACACCACCACTATCTGTGACACCAACAGTCACCAGAGTTGTGACAAAGTGTCAGAAACACTTTACACAAATAGCTTAAAGGAAGGATATGGACACTAATAACACGTTCTGAAAGCATACTTTGAAAATGGTACGCAATAATGTGAAGTACATTTCTTAATTTCTAGATAATGGACAAAAATCATCAAAATACACTCGTATGATTGCAGACCAAGTGTCGACATGAATGTAGAGACCTGGGGGAGCCGAGATGGTCTGGCCGGGCGATCTTCACAGTAACGGGGCTGAGGACAGACGCAGAGTTTCGTGGGCTGAGGATGTTCTTCTTCCTAAAGCCATCCCAGTTCACAGGAGGTAGGACTCCCACTGATGAGACACCCTGCTGCTGCAGGGGATAGTGACGCTGGGGGGTGATGGTGAATCTGCCCATTGTGCCAGGTGGCTCCCTGAAGAAAAAAAGGGAAGAAACAGGGGTGAATGATATGCAATATACTACTGATTGTAAGTCGCTTTGGATAAAAGCGTCTGCTAAATGACTGTAATGTAATGTAAGAGTGCATTCTACATTTTCAAAAGACACTTTTGTGATGCCACTGGATCCAAGTTCCCATGCATTATTCTGGTGCACAAATTGGCAATATTACTATTACTACCAACATCCTTGGATAGAGACAGAGGGAGCTTCTCAACACATGTTTGACTTAAGTTAATAATTAACATTAAAATAAACCGCCAAGAAATTGAACCTTTATCTCCCGGATGGCACCGCCTCCCGACGGTAACGTGGATTGGTTGTGAACTTACCCAGCAAATGACAGCCTCCTGTTGGGGGTATACACAGCATGGTTGGGTCTGGACAGCCTCTCCCGCAGCTGCTCTCGTGGGTTTCTCCCCGCTCTCGGCCTCAGTGGGTCGGCTGCTGGACTCTCTGGTTTCCCGATGTAGCTCCCCATTAGGAAGTCCCGAGGGCTGAAAAGAAACGAGTCACTTGCCAATGTTTCCCTCCGATAAATCCCAGTTTCAGCGACCCTTTCTCTGAAGTTTCCCTCCTCGGTTTTGTTCCTGCCGCTCTTGGTTCTCCCCCGCGCGGGCACCGACACGCCGGTCGCCCCCCAGCCGCCAAACCAGCGCCGGATTCCGGATTGGAGAATCACGCCAGCCCGCGGCTTGAGGCCTAACCTGGCGGGAAGCGGTTCTCCGGTGAGAAAGTAACACACAAAACAACAAACTGCGATAGTTAAAGTCACAAAAAGAAAGGTGGGAATATAATAAAGAGCGAGAGTAAGTACGCCTAGGGCTAGGATAATAGCTAAATGTTTCTCTCTAGGTGACATGGCGGCAGCGCGCCGCCGGAGGACTCTCATATCCCATCATGCTACTCTTCTGACCTACTTCTTCTTCGTTGGTTTAGAGTGTGTCGACTGTTTGGTGCTGCAGCGCCGCTCACCGGGCTGGAGTTGAATCACACTGAAGAGGAATTAGTAAAAAATACACATGTTTAGATAAGATAAGATAAGATAATCCTTTATTAATTTGCAGGCTTACAGCAGCGTAGAGTAAAGTGCACACAAGAGACATAGTAGAAGAAGACAAGATAAAAAAAAAACTAAATAAAAACTAAATAAAAAAAACAAGTATTATAAATAAGCAATAAAAAAAAAAAAAAAAAAAAACAGTAGAAAAACAACAATAACTGAAATATTATATTTACAGACAGAAAAAAACTATTTTAACTATTTTAACTTTTTTTAACTATTATTAACTATTATTGCACAGTGTAATGTGTAATTATTAGATAAGATTAAGAATTTTATTAGTATTATTAGCGGGGATTATTTGCAGGCTTACAGCAGCATAGAGTAAAGTGCACACAAGAGACATAGTAGAAGAAGACAAGATAAAAATAAAAATGAAAATAAAAATAATAATAAAAACAAGTATTATAAATAAGCAATAAAAAAAGAAAAGAAAAAAAAGTAGAAAAACAACAATAACTGAAATATTATATTTACAGACAGAAAAAAACTATTTTAACTATTTTAACTTTTTTTAACTATTATTAACTATTATTGCACAGTGTAATGTGTAATGTATTGCACAGGTTTTTATTGTCATGTTATTATTGTCATGTGGTCTGCTGGGAGCAGAGTTGGTTGTGCAACCTGACAGCAGCAGGAAGGAAGGACCTGAAGGACCGGGGTGTGAAGCTGCTTCATCCCCGGTGTGTGAAGGAGAGGTACCGCAGGTACAATATTGTTTCAATATAAATGGTAATGAGAATAACAATTAATCATATTGTTGTCATTTTATATAATGTACAGTACCAGTCAAAAGTTTGGACACACCTTCTCATTCAACTACTTTGAAGAATCTAAAATATAAAACATATTCTGGTTTGTTGAGCATTTGTTTGTTTACCACATAATTCCATGTGTTCCTTCATAGTTTGGATGTCTTCAATATTATTCTACAATGTAGGAAAAAAATAAATAAATAAAGAGAAACCATTGAATGAGAAGGTGTGTCCAAACTTTTGACTGGTACTGTATATATGATATTTCAGTTATTGTGGATTCTTTACTGTTTTTACTGTTTTTTTTATTGCTCATTTGCTTATTTATAATACTTATTTTTGAAATCCTGTAAATTTCCCCGCTGCAGGACTAAAAAAGGATTATCTTAACTTATGATTTCTGAGTTAACAGGCAGATTTAATTGAAAACAATAGTCAAGAAAATAATCATATAACAAATAATAGTTTGTTGTGGGCCTTGCTATGAGCATCTGCTATTGTGCATTCACATAGAAAAAACATTGCTAACAATGGTATAGAGCTGTTGTGCAATTGACTGAACAAACATATCAAGTCAAGTAAAGTAGAACTTTATTGTCTTAAAGGATTTGTAATTTACTTGAGAATTTTAATTTTATGCTACTTTATACTTCTACTCCTCTACATTCATCAAACAGCTTTAGTTCTTTGCAAAAATGTATATGATCGAGCTGATCATCTTGTATAATGAGATCAATAATCATTAAATTAGATCAACCTTGACCAGCTACAATAATGCACTTCTAGTTACATGTTCATGCAATACAGTAATAATCATGCAATAATGAAACATGAATTAACAAAGCATTGATAGGGAAAATTCTGCTGATGGTACTTGTAAGACAACCACATTTCCATTTGCTGATTGAAGACGATCGAGTTGAACAACCCGTTGTAAAAAGGTCCAGAAAAAGACAGGATATAAATGGATCCTTGAGTTAAGATTATTTTTTCCACACTACTTTTTTTATTTGCCCAGAGATCATCACACACAATTGGTTTCAACAGGATGTTTATTTTCTATTGAACACAACATAACATATTTTATAATTTAACAATAAAAACACAGTGCAAACCTTATTATACACACAACAGCGCAACATAAATTATGGCTGCTCTGAGATTAATACTCATGAAGTATGATTGTTATCATTTATCAGGGAATATCCCTTGAAGTCACTCGTTATATGCTGTAAATGGGCAATCCTAAAGATTTAATGCCTTGTGATTTGGAATTTCTATCTGCATAAAAATAATGAAATTGTTCGCAGAGTGTAACAGTCTGGAGTCTTTTTGTTGATACATGAGCTACAAGTTTTCAGAATTGTTTGCATAGTTACATTTTTTGTTTGTATACAATGCCATAGACACTAAATTTGTTATACAGCAGATATATAAATATTGCAATACTTTCAACAGTAAGCCATAGGCTCAAACATTTACTTGACTTAATAGACATTCATCTAAATGAAAATCTGCAAGATTGCCACTTTAATGTACAGAAGCAAGTAACTATTATTTTAGGCAACATTTTCTAAAACACATCTTGTTTCTTTGCTGTCTCTTGCGCTGAGTTGAGACATTTGGACTTCAAAGGTTTTGTCAAATGCACTGTAGTCCACACGAAAAGCCCCTTTCTCCAAGGACATGCAGGACTCAAAGCGGTGGCCCCAGAGGACCTCGTCCTCGGTGTAGGATGTCCTCGCCTGGCATGTCATACCTGCAACACAACAAGCCTCAGAAGGTCAGCTAAAAGTCACTTGACCTGACAAATAAATTGCCTATGTCTGCTATTATGCATATACAGCTTTTTCATTCCCATTATGGCTTTCCATCCACAATTGGCCAACATTTTCAACCAATAAGTAGTATGATATGATGTAGAATGTTTTGTTTATGATATAAGATACCAGTTAATACCGCATACCCGTCAAGTTAGCTCCTGCTCACATTGGTTTACACGGTTCACGTAGGAAACATTGGAGTTGGCAACCACTTGCTCTCTGAAAGCCTCTAAACTGTTTCCAGCTTCTGAACCACTCAAATATGCCAAAGTACTTCCTCTTAGCAGCAATGTTAAGACGCCTTCTGTTGTTGTCAAGTTTCCCGGTGATTGCTCAGAATACAAAGTATACACAACAGAAGTTGAAATCTCTGTGCGCCACAGCTATTCCTCATTCCTGCATGAGATAAGGGACATTTCAGTTGTGCAGAGTCAATTAACCTCTTTACGCTGATGTAAATGCATTTTTTTTTTTACTGCTTGTGCTTGTCAGACAAATGACTGAGTATAAAATAGTAATTCAATTGAGGGTCTCATTGATAGAATAGCAGGAATTACCCTTAGGTACGGTTAGCAGCAAGTAAGGCAGAAACAAAGCTATGTCAAGCAGGTGTGTTGTGTGTTGATACTGAAACATCAGTGATCAGAGAGAGTGAGAGTAGATAGAACAGATCTGTATCCTGAAGTTCAAGCAAAAGGCCATGTTCTTTCCATCTAACCACATCTAACTCTTTGACATCTCTTCTTTCGGGACGGAAAATGCAACGTTTTGAAATGTACCTGCATTACGATGAACATGACCTCAGTTGGAGGGCAGCACAAGTCTTAAAAAACACTTCTTCAAACCTGATGCTTCCACGATGCCCTCCAGGATGACAATGATCTCAAAGGTCTCCCTCTTCAAACGCTCGGACCCCAACCCCCAGAAGGGGCTGTTTTTATTGATGACATGGGTGATGGTCTGGGGTTCCACCAGGAGCAACCTGTCCCCCCCGGTGTCGTAGCCCAGGTTGAGTTCCGACTGTTCCAGTGGGATGAACTCCCCCTCCGTGGTCTGCCTGGATTTGATCAGCTTGGCTCGGATTTTGGCATCCACCATGTGGCTCGCTCTCAGATCCCCGATGCGGAAGAGCATGCACAGCTTCTCGTCTCGCTCACATATGACGCAGTGCTTGCTGAAGATCAGCGTCTGGGCTCTCTGCTGTGGCCGGGAGATTTTGACGAACATGCAGCCCACCATCAGAGCATCGATGATGGAGCCAAGAATGGACTGGACCATCAGGAGCACCGTGCCCTCAGAGCAGTTGGCTGTCACCATCCTGGAGCCGTACCCGATAGTCCTCTGGCTCTCTAATGACAGCAGCAAAGCTGAAAGGAAACTGTCAACATTTTGGTAACATGCCTTCCATTGTGGGTCGTGAACATGTGCAATGTCGTCACGCAACCAGGCACCAAATAAATAGATTCCACCAAAGGCCACCCATGTGAGAATGTAGCACATAGTGAAGACGAGAAGGAACCAGCAGAACTTGAGGTCCACCAATGTGGTGAAAATATCCGAGATAAAGCGACTCTTGTCTGCAATAGGTCCCAGATTGACCCTGCACTTGCCATCCTTGGTGACGTAACGTTGGCGCAGATTGCTGTTGGTGACGTGCAGTGACTGATCATCACCCAGGAGCTTACAGCGCTTCCTGTGACTCTTTGCACCACGCAGCTTCTCCATTGCAGACACGGGAATATTGCTGCTGCCAGTGGAGCCTCTCGGTTGCCACCTGGAGCTGAAACGCTTGAGGCCTTTGCTGCGATGCGGACGCTGAGGCTTTGGCGTGTCCTCTACTGGTTTCACAGGAGCTGCTCCGATAGCTTGCGGTTGGGGTTGTGGCTCTTGCTCAGCCAAAGTCAGAGCATGAGCGGACTGGCTGCAGGAACTCAGGGAGGGTGAGGCCTTCTGGGAAGGTGGGAGTGATGAGCACTTAGTGTAGTTAAAGTTATGGATGAGAGAGGTTCTTTTAGAGGTCATCATGGCAGCAACAGTGGATTTAGCTGTAGCCTGAAAGGAAGGAAGACAATGCATAATTTACAAATTACAAAAGTTCAAAACCACTAAATAAATGATGAGTAGATTCATAAGTTTTGTCCTGTTGTCCTATTCTAAAGCATCCTCCAGAACGCAGCAAATAAATGTTTATGTGGTTACTGGTGATGTGGTCATAATTTGCCAGAAACTGGAGGACACCACCAGTGTAGCTTTTATGGATCCACAAATTCACTTGTTCTAGAGTCTGTGAGGCTGGAGCCATGATCTGATCTAAAGGTGGGGTCTGGTGCCATGATCATCTATGTCTTATATGATTTTCACAAAAAAGTTTAATTAACATATATAAAATTTAAAAAAATACACCTACCACTCTTTTGTAAGCTGTGTACTGGACCACAATGTGTGGTTTCCAAACTAGTTCAAAACCATCTTGTACATTAAACAGGTTTGAGGTGAGCACAAAGAAACGTTTTCCTCCTCAGCAGATGAATGTTAAAACAGCTTAAACATATTTCTGCATAGTAAAGCTCAAACATCCAAGTGATTTTTTTGATTGCAGTGGGACATCATATAACTATAGACAGCTGTACCCTGTTAGTGCAAGGAGTGTGACGGATGGATTCTGCCTGTGGTCGGGGCAGGTATGCCAGCAGATGTTTAGCAGTGAGAGTCTGTGCTGGAGGGATGGAGTTCCTGCGAGGCTCGATCCTGACGGGGCTCCTGCTGTGACTGATGCACTGAACGTTTTGTAGAGTCTCTCTGCTGCACATCACAGTGGGGAGCATTGCTTAGGTCATCCAGATGTTGATCGCTCTTCAGGTTTTGTGCCTGTTTGGGCAAAAATGTCAGTTTTTAACAGGTAACTAAAGCTCCTTTGTAAGTGCTGCTTCAATTCCTCTTTAAAAGGGTTTGTGGAAATGGATTAGAACACAATAATGGCCATTTAGACAGTGATGAAGCACTCAAGAAGTTTTAAGATGTCATTCATTCCTCAACCTCCAATTCTTTATCTTTATATAGATTTTTCTGCCACCCTTATACAATCCTTGAGATCACCTCAGATAGGCTTATAGATGAGCCTGCGCTGTGATGATGTGTCATGACGTCCCAAAAGCAAATGTTGCTTTACTTCCTCATCAGCATAACATGAGGTCTCATCTATCTGAAGTGGGCTGATCAGTGTCTCAGTCACTGCTCCAATTAATCACACACACGTCGGGATTATCACTAATCCTCAAAATTAATCGGGGAAACACCAAGGAACGCGATGGATTTGAAAAGATTACAAGAATTTGCCAGAAGGCTTAGTGAAAGCATTGTCCAGATGTGTCCCATTGAACTGTGGGAAATCTACTCGTCTCTGTTTAAACAGTGCTGTGATTATTGTATCTGTTTAAACAGTGCTGTGATTATTGTATCACAATATATTTTCTGAATCTCAAGTTCCTGGATTTATGTACAGGTGCTGCTATTTGTTTTGATTTTGTATCTCCTGTTGATGGAGGATGAAATAGGTTTAATCCATATACAAACACAACTATAATTTGCATGTATTTATATAGTGTAAACTTTTTTAAAATCAATACAAACACAGACAGAAGAAAGAAAACACACACCAGGCTCCTCTGTTACACTCACAACTGTCCCCTGAACTACAACAGCAGAAAGGAACCAAAATCCCCTTTAAGCACTGGGTATGAATAGGTAAATTAAAAGTTACACATCCAGAATGTTATTCATAGAACTATTATTTAAAAAAACCAGCTGGAGTCATATTGTTAATTGGTAAATTGACTTGTACTATATACACTCCTGATCTACACAGCTATTTAAATTGCACCAAAAACAACAACTATTATTATACTATATTTTCATATCATAATACTGTATTGATTACTGTAACTGTTAACAAATGTATACTAGAAATAAAAGCAGGTTTACATCCCAATCTTTTGAATTAACAAAATGTCCAATATCCATGTTTTTTTCAGATTTCTACCACAGATTTATCCACTTAATAAATCACTACAAATGTAGAAAATAATGACATACCTGTAGAGCATACCTTAAGATGAATACAGCTGCTGCCAGAACTCAACTTCCTTGCTGGAGTCATCAGGTTTGATCAAATGAAGGAGGCATGAAGTGAGTGAGGAGGAGGTGCTGCTGTGTCTGTCCAGCTGTTTATCTCCTCCCCCCAACGTCATTCACTGAGCAAATACTGACAAAGATCAACCCAAAAGTATGCATATTTGGTTAAGGGGGATTTTGGCCTGCTCGTGGTGCAAAGATCAGGTCAAAGGTGCCTTAAAACATAAAGATTCATCATTTGAGGAATATGAATGTTCAAAGTATTCCACAGAAGCCCAGCTAGTGATTTTGGTTTCATGCATTCAGAATGATGAATGCATAGCCTACTTAGGATTTCATAAAAAACTCTTTTCCTTATATTCTTTTGTTATGGCATGTTATTGTTTAAAATAAATTATGTTACTGCCTTTTGTTCTCATCAGTTGTCCTGTATTGTTTTACACAATGTGGTGATGCCAAAGACACATTTTCATAACATGGACAATAAAAATGCAGCTGAATCAGGTGCTTCTCAGGACAGCAAAGGAAAAATAGGTGAGTGGAGCACACTGATTGGTATGCAGCCTAATGTTTCTATTATAAGAAGATACTTGTGGTCTGTGCATGTCGTGTGGAGGACACAGCGCTGACCTAAAACTTTGAAAAGTGCTTGCAAGGCAGTTACAATGTCTTCCTAATAACACATCATCGTCATGTTAATTAAAAACACAGTTTGGAAAAGATTCTGAGAAAGTTGAGTCTTTTGGTTTATTTGGACAAGTAATATATACACAACAGAAGAGGTCAGTTTAATGGTAAAAGATACAAGGTCCAGGGTATCTTTGTCAGAACTAAATGGTGGTTTAGAGGCATTAGCGTTCAAACAAACTCTTTCTCCTGAAATGACATCCGGACAGAAAAACTGAGACAAGCTGCAGATGAAGTTTGATTAACAATGTGCAGCCAAGTTAACCCTGGATACGACACATGTCAACAGATGGCAGGTCGCTGGTTACACAACCTCAGTTGGCTTTGCCGTGGTAATAAAGCTATATGACTCGGGCTGCTGATAAAGAAGCCTTCATGTAATCTCTGCAGGACTAATTGCAGTCTGAATGCTGAGAAGGAACACATCCCACAGATTGATTACAACCAACTTATACCTCCACCAGACCGGGCAACTATGTCTCTGTGACAAACTGTTCGACCACACATGTAAGTTTTTAATGCAGCACACAACGGAAATGAATAAAGGCATAAATCATATTTTCCTCAGAGGAAAAAGTGCTGTAGTATCTTCTTTTGCTCCAAGTGTCTATTTGATTTTGGTCAAAGCTACAGCTCTCCTCTCTGTATTCTGGAACAAGGCTCGGATCAGATTCTTCACCTCCAAACTGGAGAACTCCAACGCCAGCGGACCTTTACCGTCAGTCCACCTGTGGAGAGGAAACAAATAACAATCAGACAATCACACACATGATAGGGAAAATACAGTATGTGGTAACCAGAGGACCTTCTTCTAATACTAAAGCAGCACTCACACAAAAGTGAGTTTTCTACTAAGCGGGACAAAACATACTGTCTTCAATGGAAGTGTTTTCGGAGTTTGACTGAGCCTAAGGACTAAGGTCTTCGCCTTAACTGCTTCAATTTCTCTAAACATCTGTCTCTATTGTTAATTGCTTTATTTTTAAGTTGCACAGTGTCACTTTAAGGCTAGAGGGGAAAAAACTTAAATGCAAATGTAAATATAGGAGATTACTCACTGACCTTAGTCAATCAAAGACCTGAACCTTAATATAGTCACCTAAAATAAGGATTTAAAGACCAGCATATAACCCCTGAATGATTTACTTTAACCTATTGAAAATTAATTGTCAAGTTTTTTTCTGACCTGTCCACTATCTCCTGCAGGTTGGCCCTCAGAACAATGACCAGCTCCTTGAAGGTACTCCACTTCCTCACATACAGAGGCACTTCCTCCTGATACTTCTTGTTCTTGTTTTCCTCGGCCAGAGGGATGAAGACCAGCGGACCTTCCTCGATTATGGTTTGGCACAGAGTGTGGAGGTGCTCCCCGTCTTCAGAAGAAATATCCTGTAGATGGTTAAAATGAGAAATAAAAATCCTTACTGATAATCAATAGGGTAATGCTATGAGTAAACAGTAGATCATACATCCAAAATGAAACCAGAACATTTTTACGGTCCACTCTATTTTTTGGTAGAGTGGTACTGCTGTCTGGTAGCAGACAGTAGAAAAATGTCACGTAACTTTAATTTATTTTTAATAAATTTTTCTCTTAAAAATGTCTTATTCCCACAGCCAATATTTACCCAGTTTTTGGCAGGTGCTATTTTCATTCTCTGGAGTTTTGGTAGTAATGGTATGGAGAATTACCATTTAAACAAAAAAAGGACAAACCTCCAGCATCATTATTTTGGCGATGACTTCTGTGATGGCTGTGTTGAGGAGGTTGCCCATGGCTTTACAATAGATGCTGACTGGAAGGACGTCCTGCCACACTGTGCCCAACTGCTTCAACTGATGAATGACCTACAACCAAGCAGACAGATTATTGCTGTATGAGTGAGGGGCAGTGCATGAATGAAAATATTGATTGAGCCTATTATAGCCTCAATGTTAGAACAAAGTGCAGCCTCACAAGTTGAAGAGCTGATACACTCATTTTTACAACACGGTTACACTTTCCTCTCACCTGTCTTACTGCTTTGCTGGCTGCAATATAGTTGTCTTCATCATCCAGGTTGCAGAAATTGTGAGCGGTGGAAAGTCTCTCCAACAGCTCAGCTCTTTGGACGTTCATCTGTGCCAAGAAGCACTGGGCACCTGGAGGAAAATGACAAAGGGGTGCTCAGCATATTTCAAAGCACTCTGCAGATTAGTTGTTGATATCATTTATGCAAAAGTGGAAATTTTGGCCCGATGGTGGTTGACAAAATAAATGGTGACTTGTTGTCCGTGGATGATCAATGTCCGAGAACAATTGTTCTGGAGATGAATATCTGTATTAAATTTCATGGCAATTTGACAAACAGTTGAATAACTCTTTGTTTACCAAGTTTCCTGAATCCGGGCACCATGTCAACAAATGTTGCGACGCCCTCGCTGAGTGGCTGTGGGAGGTGAGCTCTGAAATGGTGGCCAAGGGTGAGCAGGTGGTGGGCCAAGTACATGCAGTTGTTGTGCTGGATGGCAGCCAGGTGAGGGAACTTGAGCAGGTTCTCCCTGGGTGGAGTAGCAGAGAGAAAAAGGAGGCAACCATTCAGACCTTCGGGAGAAATGTGTTTGATTTAATGATCTATGTTATATGATGGAATCCTCCTTACTTGTGGTATGTCGGGACGACATCGTAGAACAGCTGGAAGATGTTTCTCACGGTGAAGAAGAGTTGTAATGCACTGAAAAGAAACAGGAACGCTTATTAGGTGATCCTTAATAAAAAACACTATCGGGATGCATTATGGATATTGCAGGATCCAATGAGGCTTGATTTTGGACTGTTTTTCCACCTTGTTTTGAGTAGGATGTTGAAAGGCCTTTAATGTATTTATTGTCAACTTGTAGGACACATCCCTCCTCCTAACAATATGCTGCAGCTGTATTTACTTGTGGGGCTTCAGAGTGCTTTTCAATGATGCATCAACAGTGATATGAGCCAAAGACAGTCTCTACAAGATGCCAATAATGTACAGCAAATTAAATTACTCAGATAGGTCTTGTTTTTTCCATTTAGAAACACTGGACTCTTACTGAAGACAGTCAGGTCTCTGAGCATTGTAACGTACCATTGTGTGGAGCTTCCAACGGCTTCACACAGGGTGTTGAGTGCCAGCTCCATCAGCTGCTGCACTGACTCGCTGATGCGACAGGCTGGCAGACACAGACTCCACGCAGACAGCTGCTTTTTGTTCTCCATTGTCATCTCGTCCTTTGTGTTCTCTTGCTTCACCTTCAGCTCTGAAGCTGGAACGGGCAGCTTGGGCAGACGCAGCTTGTAGTCTGGTGTGATCTAACAGAGGAAGATTAAAAATAAAATGCAAGGAAAAGAATCACGTGACCAAATCAAATAGCCAAGAGAGAGAGCAAGTATGTGACTGATAAACTGAATGAAGAAGTAAATGCACAAATGTGGGATTAAAATTCTGCTGACACAGATGTAGGCCTATTTTACGGTTATTTTTTATGAAAAATAAGGCTTCAAGGTGTGGGATTATCTTCCCCTCTGTCTAATAGTATCTTTTTTTTTGTTACTAAAACTACATAAATGTTCATGGTTTCTGTATTTCATCTTAAGCTATAGCAACTGAATCTGTATCCAGTCTCCAGTTTAATTATCTCGACATTCTGCCCTAGCTCATGCATACTTTGACTGTGTTGTGCATCTTGGACGTCATGAGTTTGCGGGCCGCCACGATGACATCCTTGCACTTCTTGCTGGCAAAGTGGCAGTTGACATCCCTTGCATATTTGAGGAGTTCTGTGGAATCGCCCCGTAGATACTCCATCTCCTTCAGAGACTTCTCAAACTCTTCAGTTTCCTTAATCACCTTGAAATGCATGCAACAAAAAAACATATTCAGTAAAAATGTAATTACTGAATGTAACAACATTGTTATACTAAACAAACTGTTGTTAGGTCCATACAGTGTTGTATTTCTCCAGCTGGCTGCTGTTGGTGGGGATGGAGTAGACTAGACACTCATGGATGATGCACCGGGAAATTTCCTCCCAAAGCATCTCCCCCAAGATAGCCGAGAGCTTTTTATCGCCAATGGACACATCTGGAAAATAACAATAATTAAAACACAGTGATGTTAAGCAATAAATATAACTTTTATAAGGACCCGGCCGTACTGTACCTAGTAGGTGTGAGTGCAGCGTCCTGAGCACCAGGAGCAGTTTGCTGTAGACTTGTGAGGGAGTGGATTTCTCATTGTGGCTCTCCTCCAAACACTGTAAGGCCATGATGGTTCCCTCACCCTCCTGCTCTGTTACCCTCACCGACAGCGACGGGTACATCACCAAAGGCTTCAACATGGTTTTGAACAGCACCTGACCTGATCAACAACAACAGAAATCAGCACTGAGCAGGTTCTGACCCTGGATACTTTATGCTTCAGAGCTAGAAAAGTGAGCTAGATGAAAGTAGTGCATATTTAACAGTGCTCTTACTGAAGAGTTTGATCTTGTGCTGAAGATCTCCCTGGATGGCCAGAGCTTGCAGGACGAAGCACAGCAGAGCAGGTGGTTTGGCTTCACTGTCCTTACTGCACGAATGGCTCAGGTTCAGCTCCACCTTCAGGAAGGACTTTAGACCTGCAGGCTCTGGTGTGTACACATCTAACAGTCACTACTGATGCATCACACTCAAAAAGGTTTGCTGTAATGTTTTTGAAACATGCAAAACAAGAAATGCTAACAAGTAAAAGACTATTTAATGAATTCATTAATTTTGTGCAAGCTGGTTGGGAGAGATCCCTGGAGAAGATTTTTTGAGACAATGTATGCAGTAATTGGGTGAAAGGGGAGAGGCAGTGAATATTGGTTTGCAGTCTGCACAATCCTCTGAATGACCAGTAACACATGTGAGAATAGAATGTATGTCTACATGTAGCCACTGCATGGGAGAAAAGCAATTCTCAGTAAAGTGTCCTGCAACTTTAGGACAACACTGAATGCTGTTACATTTGTAAAGTTTTGCTAATTTTGTTTGATGAAACTACCTTTTGTAGGAACAAAGTATGGAACAGAGTATACGTAATATAGTTGCATTAGTCCCATATCTGACACACATATCGAAGAAGCTTTGTGATAAAAAGTCTTACCCTTTGAGGACGGTAATCTCCAGATGACGAGGCGCTTCCATTCATCTCCCAGGTGGTAAATTAAGTTTTCTCTCTGCACCGTCAACTCAGAGCTGAGGGCACTGAGCAGCGGCAGCTGGGAATTCTTCCAGCCCTTAAGGGAATCCACACTGGCCCTTGCCTAGAAATCACATCAAATCAGTATAAATCGGGATATTGTCAAGTTAATTATATTTATATAGCCCAATATAACAAAAAAATAGATGTTTAGCATGCAAGATATCTGGAATTCATCTGTCGAGGAGCTCCAAAAACTGCCGTCATATGGAAAATCAGGGTTAAGTAGTATATGGTGAACTAGGCACTAAAACTGACTGTGTTAGAGGAAATGCACCATACAAACAGAAGGATCTAAATCAGCCCTAGTACAGACTGGAGGTATGCTGGTGTAGACATGATGCAATCAGCTCTTACTCTTTCCAACTGGTTGGCTGCATCAACATACTTCTTTCCCAGCAGAGCTCTGTTGAATTCCTCCATCGCACTGTGAAACTGAATCACACAGAAGATATTACAGCCACAGAAAAATTCAAACAGGTAAATTATGGATGCACAAAGCACCACTATATCACTGCAAATGTTATTCTGAGGCCTAGACTTATAATGTACAAGTAACACAAAGTCCTACAGGGACCACACCTTTAATAACTATTATTATGAGCCTATTAATACATTTAAATATAAAAATAAGTCACAATCATATGGAAACTCCCTGACACTGCTCATTTGATTACATTAAATTGACTATGTATTAACCTATATTTTACTTAACAAATTGCCGTGTGCGTTGTACCTCTTTTAGATATCCAAGCATTGTTATGACGATAGTGTTTTTCTCCAGCTGCTGCTTCAGCTTTGCATACTCAGCCACAGCCACGTGGATGTTCTGCTGCACCTGGTTCCACACACACACAAACACCGGTTAATGGCTGCTGTAAATCCACCTCCAGTAGAACTAGGCTTGTTCTGCTCTTCGGGCAATCTGGCTGTAATTTATAGTTTCAGACAAACCTCAGTCTCAATGCAGTTCTTAAGGACATCCATTTCTTTGGAGACCTTATCAACCTGTACCATTAGCTCCTCAGATCCTTGAAGACTAGGGAGGAAGTCACTATACCGCTTGTTCATCATGTCACATACTTCTTCCTATTAAAAAAAAAAAAAAAAAACATGAAGTAAACAGGGTTAGAGCACTACAACGCATGTCCAAAACTTACATAACTATTATAAAATTAATATAGACCCTCAAAAAGGGTATGTTACAGTTTCTCACGGTCACTTTGACAACGTTCATGCAGAAAGCGGTGGAGGGAGTACTCATATCAGTTATTTAAGCAAAAGTACTAATAAAATACAATGTTATAAGAGAAATCCCTGAATTGAAAATGCTACTTCAGTAAAAGTAATTCACTTTAATCAGGAACATGTACTTAAAGTATTTAAAGCTGAAATGTCCCCTGTGACTGTTAAACTATTAGGTTATATACAGTACCAGTCAAAAGTTTGGACACACCTTCTCATTCAATGGTTTTTCTTTCTCTTTCTTTTTATTTTTTCTACATTGTAGATTAATATTGAAGACATCCAAACTATGAAGGAACACATATGGAATTATGTGGTAAACAAACAAATGCTCAACAAACCAGAATATGTTTTATATTTTAGATTCTTCAAAGTAGTTGAATGAGAAGGTGTGTCCAAACTTGTGACTGGTACTGTATATTACAGCATTTTAATATTATTACACCTTCACAATGTTTGTTTTTTCCAACCAACAGTCAACAATATTATTACTAATAAATTACAATTACTAACATTATTAAGGAAAAACAGCAATTATTTACATTTGTGAAGCTGGTACCATGACATTTTTCATCTATCAAAACCTAAACTATCAAAACAGTTTTGTGGGAACTGTTTTGATACTTCAGATCTTCTTTCTTCAGCGGTTTAGTGGGGAAAATGTTTAATTAATAATGTAACTAAAGCTGGAAGATAAATGTAGTGAGGATTTTTTTTTTTTTACAGTACCAGTCAAAAGTTTGGACACACCTCCTCATTCAACTACTTTGAAGAATCTAAAATATAAAACATATTCTGGTTTGTTGAGCATTTGTTTGTTTACCACATAATTCCATATGTGTTCCTTCATAGTTTGGATGTCTTCAATATTAATCTACAATGTAGAAAAATGAAAGAAAAACCATTGAATGAGAAGGTGTGTCCAAACAATACTTCTTTCTGAGATTTAGTGGAGTAAGTCAGAAGTTGAAGTAGCCTGAAAAGAGAGGACTCAAGCAAAGTAACAAACCTAAAATGTGTGTTTTATTACAGTAACGCTAAAGGATACTGAATACAATAGAGCCACGTAGTCACACGTCTCCACCACCTATGCTAACACACTTGTTAATAACAATGCAGTAAATTAAACCAGCTGGATAGTAGCAGCTAATGTGAAGGCCAGTGTTAGTGTCTATTTCTACAGCTGTGTTATGTCATAAAGCACCGTGAACATTTAGCAAGCGTGGATCAAAAGCTCAGGGAAGTTTCATGCCCTCCATGTGTCAGCGCTAGCTAGCTGCTAGCCACGGTTCAAACTTCACGTTAGCTTTGACGCAGCTAATGCTAAGCTAGCTGGTAGATTACCTTCGTATCTTCCACCTTGCGCGACATTTTGCTAATTTTACTGGACAGGTCCTCTTTCTCCAGTTTGCCAGAGCTGGCGAGCACCTCGGTCACAAAGGACGCCATGCTGAACCAACGCAGTAACGTTATAAATGTGTACAAAAGTGTGACAGAAGCAGCACAACAACAACACGGAACCCGCCAGGTGGCCTGATTGGCTCCACGATGACGTCGACTTTATGCTCCGCCCAGAGTGCGCGTCACCGGAAGTTCGGAAACGTTCGATTGTCACGTGATTCAGGTAGACTTCCGATAGTTCCCGGAAGTACTTGGCGGGCAATTTTGAATGCGTAGATACTGGTGCAAACAGAGACACAGAGCTGTGATTCTTTACTAATATTATTATAGAGCAACGTAATATGTATTTAGTTACAATATTTTTCTGTTTTGCTAAAAAAAAAAAAATGCTTATATTTAGGATAATAATAATAATATTAATAATGGATTTTATTTATATAGCACACTTTAAAATACAATGAAATCAAGGTGCTGTAAGGGTAAAACAATCAAATATCAAATATAATATTAAAACTCTAAAAACAAATAAATAAATAAATTAATTCATATAATCATAATAAAATCTAAGAATATATATTAAAACTGAACAACTACCCAAGAAACGCAATCTAAACTACACAAAGCCAAGACCTTAGGGGAAGGCAGAGAATAATAAAGTGTAACAGCTAGACTACAGTCAAAAGGTCAATGACCTCCTAATGTCTTTTCTCTACCACCTTTCCTTGCCCTTGATGGAAAACATCATGAGGTCAAGGAAAGATGAGAGGGAGAATGTATAAGGCTTAAGGAAAAGACAACCTCAGTGCAAACCTGTGCAATACAAATACACTGTGCAATAATAGTTATAATAGTTATTCTGTCTGTATATATAATATTTCAGTTATTGTGGATTCTTTACTGTTTTTATTGCTTATTTATAATACTTGTTTTTTTTACTATGTCTCTTGTTTGCACTATACCCTATGCTGCTGTAAATTTCCCCGCTGCGGGACTAATAAAGGATTATCTTATCTTATCTTATCTTTCATTGTTACATAATGATGATGTGACCCAGATTTGACTGGAGTTTATATGTCATTATTGAATTTACAATAGTTATGGAATAGATGAACATGTATGTTGCATACTGGTTCATGTTGGAATAGAGGGAAATTAGGTTACAGATAAACTTGCCAAAAGTACATTAAACAAACATTATAATGATATTATTGAAATTTGTGCCAGAAGCAAAATCAGTAATACAGCATTGAATAATAACAAGGAAGTTTGGAATAATGACACAAAGGATAGAAATTAAAACAAAGTTCATACACAGTCAGAGTGAGAAGTGGTAGAGGTAAATGTAGAAAAGAATATGTTACTTTTTGTAGATAAAGGTTAGGACATACAGGACTCAATGCCAATTTGTACACTATGAAAAAGACAGTGGGCGATAAATGTGCTGATAGGGTGTAGGAAGTTCAGTGTGGACAAATAAAGACTTAGGAGCAGGGTGGTAGATATGGTAGATATGGGAAGGGAAAGGAGCATCACTTATTATTATTATCATAAATAATATTAATCATACTAATCATAATAATTGTAGTGGCCAATTGTCCGAAAAATCCCAAAACAAACTTAAATCAAAGGGCCACTGACGCACCGTGAGTTTGTGGTTTACGCAGGCAAAATAAGTTATTGTCCAAACAGAATTCCGTGTTGCTGATGATTTATTTGGTCCAACAAAACAAGCAAACAAACAAAAGAACAAAGGTAATCCTGTCGCTGACTCTCATGCACTGGTAAAAAACTATAGGCCCACCCCAGTGCATGCTGGTCCTATACCTGCCTACTCCTATATGTAACCACAGGTGCCCACGGTGTACCCAATTCAAAATAAATTACCAAACCCAAAACTAAACAACAACAAAAATATTATTAAACTAAACGAATGACCATCAATAGAAATATATCTTAATATTATCTTAATAAATCAAGCAATCTAACCTAAATAAGCAAACATCTAGAATAATTAAACAATATTGCTTATGCATAAAATAACTAAATACTAATATCCTATAAATATCTCCTACAATAATAATATTGTCTTTAAATGATAAAACTGTCATCAAGCCATAATGTTACAGGTGCAGTAGGTGGCGGCATACACTAGGGGGCGGCATGCACCTTAAACGTTTGTTTCTAGTCCGCCATTAAGTAAAAGAAGAAGAAGAAGAAGAAGAAGCAGCAGCACAAGAAGGCGTAGAAGAAGAAGAAGAAGAAAACGGTTCCTAAAACGTTGCTTTTGTAGTTTACATTTGCAAAATCTGCGTGTTTTTTTGCTAAATATTGGCTTAATGGCAGACAGTTGGAACACAGATACCGGCGAAGCTGTGTATCGGTCCCGGGATGCTGTCAAGAACTTGAGAATACGGTGAGTAACGTCAGCTAATCTGCAGAAACTCGGGTTTTAACAAGCGACCCCGTTAACAGCCGAACGCGTCTGTGGTTGCCGTAGTTACGACAGCCGTTGGAACCAGGAAGAGAACACTGAGACGACCACGTGATTGCCGCATTATTATTATATTCCTTTATTGATCCCCATGGGGGAAATTCAAGTGTTGCAGCAGCTCAACTACACAGACACAGACAATAAATACACATACTATACAACTACACAGACAATAAATACACATACTATACAACTACACAGACACTAAATACACATACTATACAACTACACAGACAATAAATACACATACTATACAACTACACAGACAATAAATACACATACTATACAACTACACAGACACATACTATACACAGACAATAAATACACATACTATACAACTACACAGACAATAAATACACATACTATACAACTACACAGACAATAAATACACATACTATACAACTACACAGACAATAAATACACATACTATACAACTACACAGACAATAAATACACATACTATACAACTACACAGACAATAAATACACATACTATACAACACAGACAATAAATACACATACTATACAACTACACAGACAATAAATACACATACTATACAACTACACAGACAATAAATACACATACTATACAACTACACAGACAATAAATACACATACTATACAACTACACAGACACAGACAATAAATACACATACTATACAACAAAATAAAGACAGAAGAAAACGTTTCCTAAAACGTTGTTTAGTTTTTCATTACAGAGTCAAAATCTTCTCACATCTTTGTTTGGTTTTGATGTTGAATGTCTGTGATAAAGTGATGGATGAGATGTTTGTTTATGGGTTGAGAAAATGTTCATACTTCTCCAATTAAATATACTATTTATGGGTTTTTTCTGACATTTTAGAGACACGTGGTACATAAATTATGAGTTTATAAAATATGATGCATTGCTGTAGATTAAACTACCTAACCAAATATCTAAAGGAGTTCAAATGTATCCCAACCTTCAACATCTGCAGCAGTAAAATGCAACATCCACATTAATGCATCAGTAATAGTATTCCAAAAACATCATGTGTAATGGTGGTGAGTTTTCCACAGCCTACTATTTCAACACTATCTATTTGTTCCCCCTGCTTTAGAGTGCGTCTAGAGAAGGTGACCTCCACAGCAGCCCTCTCTAAGCACCTGCAGCAGCAAGTTCGATCCCAGCAGGACAGAGGAGCCATTGAACTGGAAACCCTCACCTCACAAGGCCAGACAGGTACAAATGTTTTTTATTCTGGGAGAAGGACTGATGGGGACATTAATGGTCAGTCTTTTCACTTGTCCACATTAACACACTCTTTTGTCTCGCCTCCCTTGCTTGATCTTTAGTAAACATTCTCTCTACTACCCTGCTTGACTTTTAAGCTCCTCAGGACTTGTTGGTTTAATAGTAATCTGACCTATTGCTTGGAACTGACAGGGATTGTTTTTCCTTTTAGGATGAAATGTGCCTCTTACTCAAGAGGGTGTAGGCGATATACTGTAGAACTTGTATTAAACTATGCATACTTGTTTTACGGTAGATATTTCCTCCCCAGCATATTTTAATAACTTGACATTTCTGTTACTCTGTCACCAGGTGATAATGAGGAGGAGTTGGTGGTGGGCTGGCAGGAGAAACTCTTCAGTCAGGTAACACTTTTGAGTGTTAAGTATCATCAACATATTATGATGATGGAAAACAAGTTAAATGTCCCGACCTCCTCACTTTTATGCTTCTCTGTCTGTGGTCCCAGTATGAGATGGAGCTGTTCCAGAACGAGGCAGCATGTCAGACCCCTCTGGACCGTCAGTACCACACAGAAGTCAAGGCCCTGAACAAGGCCAAGGGCCGACGTAATCACAGGATTTTTACATATACTGATCATGACCGCTACACCAGCTGTCTTCCATTTGACCAACTGGTAGGTTTAACTGTATTTCAACGCAATCATCCAATAATTCACGCTACAGCGTTATATTTAAAGACATTTTTAACATATTTCTTCGAAATTTTCCACTATTTTTTTTCACATATTACTAATACCATTTGGATATTTTTCATAGAATTTTTGGATATTTTCACTGATTTTGTTTCACAACTTTTACAAACAATTATCAGATATTTTATATGTCTGTGTGGTCTCGTTTTGCCCAAAGCCCTTGGTTCCTCTGATCATATAGAAAAGACAATGATTTTATTCTGTTGTGTGTTTTTCATTTTAGTGAGGATCCTTATATTTGTGATAACTGTGACATTGTTTATAGTAAGATTAACTTGTTTGACACTTTTGAGTTACACAAAAACAAGTGAGTGATGTCAGTCCAGGAAGAGTCTATAATTATTGTCTTTAAATGGGATTGTAAGTCGCTTGTTGTTTTTTGATCCTGTAGCAGCACTCAGCTGACTTATTGACCACAACCAAATCCAGCCCCACGTTCCTGGCTGAAAGGATGGCCAGCGTGAGACACAGACGGCAGGACAGACGCACCATGTAAGTGAAGCACCAGCTCAATTATTTAAACAGATTTATTCCCTTGGGGAAATTCTGTTTGCCTATTCACAAAATGCACGTAACTAGAGTCTCCTCTTCTAACTGTCTTTCTGTCTGTGCAATGTACACTATTCACATTAAATTGTGTAAATACATAGCATGTAGGATAAGATTTCATTAAGAAGCCTTCATCCAAATTATGCTTATTCATCCTCAAAGACACTACTTGTAATGTTCAATGTTTGTTACAGTCATGTGATAGGCTGGTCTGGTGTATTTTGCAGGGATTGTAGTGTCCCTAAGACAAAGATCGTCAACTGGGAGCCCACAGCGGAGTTTGTGAAGAGCAGTCATGTGGTGAATAATGCCATGCAGACCATGCATATCATGGGAGACCTGGCTCCCCCTGGAAGGTAAGACCTCCTTCCCATTCAGTTCTGGATAAAGTTATTTTGCCCCTTAGGACGAAAGTCTTGAAGCTCTGAAATAGAGAAAAAGGAAACGTTTGCTATTTTCAGGTTTCAGTGACAGCATAACATAAACTCTACCTGTGAATGTTGTGTGGTTCAGTTGTGATTTCTTCTCTGTGTATTTGCTTTCTCAGGCTGGGCCTAAAAGAGAATGAATACTTGCTGGTAACCATAAAAACAGACGGCAGTGGAACAGTCATTGTAAAACCTGACTTCAACAAAGGCAAAGAGCCTTACAGGCAAGTTCACAACATGACAGGAGACTGTTTGTGGCTCCAGTAATGATAGATATCATATCAACATGTTTTAAAATAACTTTGTGACCCTCAAGTTAAAGTTGCACTGGGATTTTTAGCCACACTCGTGACTCAAGGTCCACCACTTTGGTCCAGACCGAAATATCTCAGCAAATATTGGAAGGATTCTGATGACGTAAAGAAAACAAATCTATGTTTGTAATAAGGATAAAAGGATGCATGTTTTTTTTTTGTTTTTTTTTAAAGAAACCTGTCTGTTGTGTGTGTGTTGTTGTGCAGGATTGTAACAACGGGGGAGAAGAGAGAAGTTTGGCGCCTCACTATTGAGAATGTATGCACCACCATGCAACCAGAGGAAAAGGAGAGGGAGCAGAACATGTACAAAGACGTGAGTTCATCTCCATCATGTTTCTTTTAGGACAACAGCAGAATTGAAGAGTTTAGCTTTTAATGTTCATGTTCATATTACTGATTATGGAGTCAAACAACATGTTTCATGATATGGACACATCCACTTTTCTCTGACTCTAGCTGTACGTACGGCACAAGGAGTACCTCAATAGCCTTGTTGGACAAGACTTTGAAATGGTGAGTCATTTAACAAATTGAATTATCCTGTGGGGAGATCATGCGTTCTGTCGTGTGTCTGTCTGTCTGTCTGTCCACAGCTGATCTCGCATACTACTGGACCCTTCAGCCCAATATTATTTGTTCTAATTATCACTGCATGCTCAAAAACTTTTTTTGGTAACCGTGATTCTTTTGAAAAATCTAATTTGAACCTATATGTTTGACATCTTTGCTCAGAAATGACTAAAATGATGGATCACATAATAATGTCAGACATAAAACAAAATGTTAAACAAGCTAATCAATACTGTTCATGCTGGTCTGTTTGTCAAAGGCTTTTCACTGACTATATGTTTCTCTCTTAGCCTCCTTTAGGCATTCTGCGTTACCTGATGAATGGAGAGATAGGTGAGAAAGAAAAGCTGCCATCACTACTGTATACGTTTACTGTGTATATTTCTAAAATGCCTGTCTTTGGCATTAAAATATAATTTCTCTTCTCCTTCTATATCTTCTTCTTCTCTTTTACCCAGTCTCAGCCAAAGGCTTTGAATATGATAACTTATACATCCACTTCTTCATGGAACTGCCGAACAGTAAGTCACATATGGTTTATGACATTATTTCCATCTTGATATTTCGGTAAGTTGAAACCTTTTTTAAATCATTTAAACTAAATTTAATTGTATATCTTGTTTGTTTAAGATTGGTCCAGCTTGCCATTTCAGTCTCTCTCAGGGGTAACGCAGACGTGCCGGGCCAAAACATTAGGGAAGGTGTGTATACTTTACAACTGACTGGTGAACAGCTTCAGAGCCTGGCAGCTGATATTTGATAAATGCCTCAATATTCTTTCTGCCAACAGGAAAACGTAGCTTTCTTCAGTTACCCCTTTAGTTTTGAGGCTTTCTACATGAGTGAAAAGGAGAGCGAGGGTTAGTACCAGCCATGGATTATTGTTTTTAAAGATTTTGGCTCATGCATTAGTTAAGTGTGATTGATTTTGTTTATGTCGATGATACAGTACTTATTTTAAGAGATTAGACTGATATATGAGTTTTCTCCTAATTTTAGAGTCAATGCCCCAGTGGCCAGTGATCTACTTCAAGGTTCTTTCTCTGGACTCCTGGCAGCGATTTCGAACTGAAGGCTATGGCTATCTGCTTTTTCCTGCCATGCCTGGTATGTTGTTTTAGCTCTTATTAGAAAGGACACTTTAAAGTTTGATGGAAAGTGTAAAGATATCTGTTGGGGTTAGAAATGTAAATGCTGCCCTAACCACTAATTCTCCAACAAAAAAAGCATTTATATGTTTTGTAAATATACAGAACACTACATTTCATTGGTCTTATTTCCCCTCATTTCATGTTTTGTGTGTGCCAGGAAAACATACAATAACATGCCACACGTGGAGACCCCTTCAGACCGGGACAGTCTCTGCACTGAGGCGCTTCTTCATTGGAGGTTCTCCGGAGCTTGAGGACCACAGCTATGTCAGAATACCAGGGACCTTCAAGGTAGGCTCAAACCTCTGTGGAAGCTCTTAACTGATGAGGAGTTAAAATGGACAGGTTAAGGACATCATTTTATTTTCTTCTTTTGTCGCTTGTCTCTCAAACCTGCACAGTCTCATTTGGATTTTATGTTTACATACATTGAATATTTGCGCTGTTTTTGTGCAGCTGTCAGCACAGTGTGAGTAAATAGGGTCATCTGAGGGTGAGGTCTCTTCAAAATACGCTTCTACTAATAGCAAATGATAAGGAAAAAGTAGAAAAGTCAATACAAGCTGCATATTGTACCGTTGTTTAATATACTGCAACTAGTTACACTGTTATACAGAATATTTGTGCTTCAAACTGTATTTTCATAGTGTCAATATAATTTTTTTTATTTTTTAATGAACAAAAATTAAAAAAATTGAAAGTAAGTAAATCAATTTTTTTTCATACTTCCATATGTGACTGTAGGGAGAGAGGCTGAGTCGCTTTGGCTTTTGCACTGAAACCACAGGAAGTGTCACCTTTAATCTGCACTGCATCCAGCAAGCCAGGTAAGTACACCTTGAATATGCCAGTATGGGTGTCGAGATTATTCTAAACCTCGGTATTTGTGTGTGTACAGACTGTCTTTGAAATATTTAATTTATCATACTATTTCATGTTTAAATTTTGTGTATCCATGTTGTTTATGTTCCAGGGCATTTGTTGATGCCACCATGTTGAAGAAGAGGAGACAGAAAGTTTTTGACCAGCTGGGAGGATTTAGTCAGCAAGGAGCTGTTTGCACCATCCTTGGTAAATACATTCACTCAGAGTGACTTATTTAGGATCTGGAGGATTAGTTCGAGAGCTAAGTTGTGCGAGAAATCAGCCTTTCAGGACCAGTGGAGCCAAAATATTCAACATTATGAACAGAAGCACTTTTGTTTTAGACCTACTCTGTGTAAAGGGAAAATACGGACATTAATAAGCAAATATAGTTTGTTTTCATCTATTAACCATTTGTTTTACAGTGTAGTTTTCAAATATTCCTATCTTTTTTTCTCTGCCAGAGGCCTTCCAGAGGGCCAGGAAAAAGATGCAAGAGGCCAGAGAAAGTCTTCCCAGAGACCTCGTACACACCACCTCTCAACTTCAGGCCGAATCCTCTGCATAGATGTTCTAACGGTGAAGAGACTGTCGTTCTATCAAATACATATAAACATCCAAGTGGCTTAAACCTACTATGTAGAATTGTAGCCACATTACCAGCAATTAAAAGTTGCTGTTTAAAATATTGCACATTAAATGTGTTTTGCTGATAAGACTACGATGTACTGTAATGAGACAGAGAGAAGAAAACAGTTTGTTATTGCTATGTATTCTTTGTAAAGAAAGCTAACATGTGGGTAAGGGTAATAACTTTGGTAAATATGGATATATTTGGTAATAAATAAGGAGCAAAGCCAATATGCCTAGTAAGTCTGTTATCAACATGCATTTCATTGTTTGTACAGTCACTGTTTGTCTAAGATTTGAGTAAATAGTCTCTTTTTCAGTGTCATAGGCGCAGTGATGCTTGTGAAAACTAATGTACAGAAAATAAAATACTGTTTTAGATTTGGATTGTTTATTTCCATTGTTTATTTTATTAGAATTTTATTTGCAGTGAAATAAATGTTTTTTTATATGAACTGTAACCACCATGTATTTATTCTTTAATTATTATTATGTCAAATTTCATACTATTTGTATATGCTAAGTATTTAGTACTACTTAGTATATACAAATAGCACAATAGCAGTGTACTTAAGTTACTTTATAGTTCTACTCCACTACATTTTCGAGGAAATTATTGTGCTTTTTACTTCACTGAAGTTTTTGATAACTTTGGTTACTAGATACTTTGCAGATTAGGAATATTATAACAAATATAATAAATTGATAGATATAATGTATTTAAGATTAAGCCACCCAGCAGTATATAAAGTAGTTTAAATTAGCTCCACCTTTACCATCTGTAACATTAGTGATGTTTACACATCAGTGCATCACACATTCACTTTTACTAAAAATCTTTGCGGGAATTTTGAAAGTTCCTTCAAATTTAACAAACAAATCAGTTCAGTCTTTTGAAGTAAAGACTTTTAGCCAAGGTAAAGGCCTATCTCTCTCCCAAAGATCTCAAGAGAGTTATTTATGGGTTTATTACCTCTTGATTAGACTAGTGTAATTCTCTGCTTGTGGGCGTGGAACAGTCGTCTGCAGTCCGTACAAAGTGCAGCTGCTCGTCATCTACCTGGGACAGGAAAATTGGATCACATATCACCCGTACTCACTTCCTTCCACTGGCTTCCTATCAGTTTCAGGTAGATTTTATTGCTTGTTTTTAAAGTTTTAAATGGTCTTGCACCACGTTCATACTCCAGTAAGAGCACTGGGGTCATTTTATCAAATGCACCTGGATGTCCCTAGAACTAGACACAAAAACAGAGGCAACCAAAGTGGAAGTCCTTCAACCCCTGCAGAACATAGTTAAATATAATGGTCATTGTCTGTTTGACAAAAAGGGTTTTACAAACAGTTCACTGTGGCTATAAACATTATTCTAGTTCACTGTGGCTATAAACATTATTCTTAGAAACATTAATCTAGTGGCTATAAACATTATTCTAGTTCAATGTGACTAGAAACATTAATCTAGTTCACTGTGGCTATAAACATTATTCTAGTTCACTGTGGCTATAAACATTATTCTAGTTCACTGTGGCTATAAACATTATTCTAGTTCACTGTGTCTATAAACTAGAAACATTATTCTAGTTCACTGTGGCTAGAAACATTATTCTAGTTCACTGTGGCTATAAACATTATTCTAGTTCACTGTGGCTAGAAACATTATTCTAGTTCAATGTGGCTATAAACATTATTCTAGTTCACTGTGGCTATAAACATTATTCTAGTTCACTGTGGCTATAAACATTATTCTAGTTCACTGTGGCTATAAACATTAATCTAGTTCACTGTGGCTATAAACATTATTTAGTTTCACTGTGGCTATAAACATTATTCTAGTTCACTGTGGCTATAAACATTAATCTAGTTCACTGTGGCTATAAACATTATTCTAGTTCACTGTGGCTATACACATTATTCTAGTTCACTGTGGCTATAAACATTATTCTAGTTCACTGTGGCTATAAACATTATTCTAGTTCACTGTGGCTATAGACATTATTCTAGTTCACTGTGGCTATACACATTATTCTAGTTCACTGTGGCTATAAACATTATTCTAGTTCACTGTGGCTATAAACATTATTCTAGTTCACTGTGGCTATAAACATTATTCTACACTATAAACATTATTCTAGTTCACTGTGGCTATACACATTATTCTAGTTCACTATGGCTATAAACATTAATCTAGTTCCCCTCTATCAGTCAGGACATCATTCTGATCCCAACCAAGACTGTCCTCTCGTGCTACGTTCACTGCTGTGGGCATTTTCTGTGCTGGCTAGAAACATTAATCTAGTTCACTGTGGCTATACACATTATTCTAGTTCACTGTAACCAGTCACGTCTTATTGGTCATGACAAAAATATCCTTTGTGTCCTTGCTTCTTGTTGAATGACCGGTCCATTAAGTAAGCTTTCATATATATACACAATTCCTTCTTTGCTATTCTCAAGCGCAAACCATATACACTTGAACTAGTCTTCCATAAAGCATAGGATCGGTCAATTTACAGAGGGAAGTTTTCCAATTTCCGACGACGGTGAAAGTACCACCACAGTCCCGATTCTCCATCTTCCTCAACCTGGCAAAGGAAGGGACCAACCTGCGTCTTGCGCCCACTTTTTCCCCCCTCAGCTGATACAAGACCAACCAGGTACCTGACTCATTTCACAGTTTCAACACTTCCACAACGGTATTGCTGTTTTATTTGTGTGGTTTCCGGGGCGAGCAGCACATACGGTAGCGTTAACATAGCTCCCCAATGGGGGAAACTGGGCCGCTAGCATTAGATGCTAACGTTAGCAAACAGGGACACCCAGCTGCACCGTAAAGGTGAGCTGTCATGTGATTGAACAGAGGTCAAAAAAGCGTACTCAAATCAATGTCACGCCCCAGTGCATTTTTATTTATTTTAAAGGAAATGTAAACGACACATAAGCGTGAGATTAACGAGGAGGAATGGGTGACAGTGACGTCATCATAGCGGGTCACGTCACAGGTCAACGCTAAAGCTTTTGTGTGTGTGTGTGTGTGTGTGTGTGTGTGTGTGTGTGTGTATGTGTGTATGTATGTATGTATGTATGTATGTATGTGTGTGTGTGTGTGTGTGTGTGTGTGTGTATGTGTGTGTGTGTGTGTGTGTGTATGTGTATGTGTGTGTGTGTGTGTGTATGTATGTATGTGTATGTATGTATGTGTGTGTGTGTGTATGTGTGTGTGTGTGTGTGTGTGTGTGTGTGTGTGTGTGTGTTGCACGCTGCTTCTTGTCCATTTAGCAGAAGGGATGTGCAAATACAAAACAAACTATGTGGCCAAAAGTGTGTGGACACCAGTGTGTTATTTTTATAGTAAAAGTAAGAATAACACACTATAAAACTACTATATTATAAGTGAAAGTCCTGCAATGCTATGGCATCAATAGTAACAAAAATAAAATGGACCATTTCACAATGTGTTTTTAACCACTGGATTATAATGACTTAGTATTATGAGTAAGCATCACTAATCTTGTAAGTGGTATCTTATCTAGTAGTTGATTTGTATTTTGTTATGTCAGTAACTAATGTGTTCAAATACATGTGTCGGAGTAAAAAGTACAATATTTTCCTTCACATTTAAGTAGAATAGAAGTACAGTAACAGTCAAAAGTTTGGACACACCTTCTCATTCAATGTTTTTTCTTTATTTTTATTTTTTTATACATTGTAGATTAATATTGAAGACATCCAAACTATGAAGGAACACATATGGAATTATGTGGTAAACAAAGAAATGCTCAACAAACCAGAATATGTTTTATATTTTAGATTCTTCAAAGTAGTTGAATGAGAAGGTGTGTCCAAACTTTTGACTGGTACTGTATAAAGTAGCATGACATGGAAATATATTTAAGCAAAGTACAAGTACATGTGCTTGAGTACAAGTAAGCTTGAATAAAAGTACTTGATTACATTCCACTAACGGACGACACCAGAACACTTTACCTATACGTGATTGTTGATTATCTCATTCCAAAACCACGATCATTTCCCCCGTAGCTATAACAGCGTTAGTGAGGTTGGGAACTGCTATCGGTTGATGAGGCCTTGGATGGGGTTTAGGCCCGGGCTATATGCAGGCCAGTCAGATTCTTCCACACCAAAATGGTAAAACAGTTTCTTTATGTATGTTGGTCTCTGAACAGGGCATTGTCATATAAAAACAGGAAATGGTGCTGCCACAAAGTTGGAAACGCACTCTAAAATATCATTGTGTGCTGCTATAGCATTAAAGTTTCCCTTCTTTCAAACTCAGCCCACACTAAAAAATACAGCCCAATATCATGGTTCCCTGTCCACCAATCTTAATCGTTGACACTGCATCCAAGCAGGAAGGGAACTCCTGTCAGACTGCCACATAGTGAAGCCCGATTCATCTGTGCATATATGTTGTTTCCACAGCTCCACTGTCACATGGTTCTGTGCTTAACACCAATCCAATGAACCCTTTGCACTGCGCATTGGGATTGTAGGCTAGTGTGTCTCTGCTCCACCTCCATGTCATGAAGCTGCCAAAAAACTAAATGCTGACATTGCTTCCTGAGTTTGTTGGAAACTGACTGTTGCAACACAGAATTTGAAATGATTCGCAATGCACTTGGCGGCTGTGTTCTGCAAGCCTGTGTGGCCAGTTACACTCATGGGAAGAACTGTAGTTGCTCCCAGACATTTTCACTTAACATTAACAGCACTCACAGCTGACTGGGGCAAACCTAGCAGGGCAGAAATTTGACTTGTGGGAAAGATGGTCTCCTGTGACAGTGCCAGGTTGTAATTCACTAAGCAATGCATTACCTCCCATTCTACCTTTGTCACTGGAGATTAAGTGTCTCTATTTTTTATGTTATGCACCTGAGGCATCAGCACTTACTCATTGTGTCCAAATTATTTTAATGCTACCATTATGTTTTATTACAGTGTTGGTCAATCTGTCTACTTGACTGACAAACCCATTTTGCTGCAATAAAAATGATTGAAGTAAGAGTAAAAAATGTCTTAACATCTAAACAGATGTGGACAAACTGCATAATTTGCAGTTTAAAAAAATGTAATGAATTGCAAAATATCACAATATATGTTATCACAATACTTGTCATTCCAAATCAGATAATGTTGTAGCAGTACATAAACTAAATGATGTGGACCTAGTGTTGTTCATCACTACACCATGTAATCACACACCATATCAGAGAGAAAGAGAGACATCAAAAACAAATAGACATTGAATAATTAAATTAACTCATATGTGAAAAGGTAAACTGGGGATGGTTATAGAGAATCGCTGATGCAGGTTTTGCTGTTGGCATAATGCAGTGTATTTCTTCTGTACAGACTTAAAGGACCACAATCATGACGGACTCCAAATATTTCACGACGAACAAAAAGGGTGAGTAAGGAAGGAAGTGGTGCTGAACTGGTCATCAGTCAGAAATCATCTTATTTCACAGCGTCTGACATCATTTTCAAACTGTGCTGCTGCCAACACTCGGTGTGATTTATCCTACAGGGGAGATCTTTGAACTGAAGGCGGAGCTGAACAATGAGAAGAAGGAGAAGAGAAAAGAGGCAGTAAAGAAGGTCATTGCTGCCATGACTGTTGGCAAGGATGTCAGGTATTTATTTAAATTCAAACTGTCTGGTTTATGTCAATTATCAACCCACTGTTGTATATCAAGCAAATCAAAACAAGTCCAGACTACAGTTGCTCAAGTGTGTTAAGCACATACTTCTAGAATGAGGCAAGGAGAACCAGCCCAACAAACAGCTCAATGGCCAAGAGGGGAAGGAACACTGTTTCTGGGGGTTGATATACAGCTCCACTGATGATCAAATCATGTCCAGATGTGGGTGATCAGACACTCAGAGAGGGGCGTGATAGACTTGAAACACATAGTGAGAGAGAGAGAGAGAGAGAGAGCTCTCTTCCATCCAAGTGTAGCTGGCTGCATCCTGCAGAACGGGGTGGGGTTGGAGTATTCTTAACGTTTGAGCAGTTTCAAATACACAAAACACTTTTAATAGGTCTCATTAACATTATTAAATTACACCACATGAATTCCTGGGCTGGATTACGTTCCTTTAAAAATGTACCTGGACTTTACTGATTTTAAATTACTGTTAATGATAGCTGTTACCCTTTTAATTTGCCCGGAATCTCTTATGCTAATCGCTAACACTAATTGCTATTGTTACTAGCGTACCATAACAGTCCCTTGACAGCACTCTTACTTTAACATAATCATAAAAATAATCTGCATGCAACCGATAAGCATGAACAATTAGCATTAATGGTCAGCAGGCTGCAGCCAGGTGGAAAGCCATTGGAGGTAACTGCCTGCTATGAAGACGAGATCTTGGAATTATATATCGGCACTGCTTTCAATTGTATTTGTTCAAAAAAAGTAGTCAGTACAGTTGAAACACAAGTAAGAACCTTATGCAAAATGTTAATAAAAGCGAAAAGTGAGGTGAACACAGACAGTGGAGGACCGAGGAGTGTAAGACTTGGAGCTCTGCCCATTCACACCTTTGCACATCTGGCCAGTCGGCAGTAAATCTGTAATCTGTTTTAGTAAAATTACAGAAATGAGGAAGGTTGAGCTTTCAGATTGTCCATCACTTCTGAGAAAGTATACATTGGCCTTTATAGTGACTTCTTTATCACATAGCTCATGATGTAAACATATGATCAAAGAAACAGGCCTGAAATACTTATAATGTCATGTCTGACTGAGTCCTCTCGCTTTGCTGTCAGCTCTTTGTTTCCAGATGTGGTGAACTGCATGCAGACCGACAACCTGGAGCTGAAGAAGTTGGTCTACCTCTACTTAATGAACTACGCCAAGAGCCAGCCTGACATGGCCATCATGGCTGTCAACAGCTTTGTCAAGGTCCCTAAATTAAGTCATTTCTTCAACTGCATGTAATACTGCAAGAGAAAGCAGCCTTTTCATCATTATCCATTCTAGACAGTGTTTTAGAAAAGCTCAGCTTTTGGGTAACCTAAATACATTTTAAATGTAGCTGCTGCGTATAGGCATGACTGTGACTCCTTCAGTTTCCCTACACAGAGTTTCCACAACCCAGAGCAAAAAGAAATCAATTCATAAATTGGTCGATTGGCAGAAAATTGATAATTAGTTCATGTATTCATCTCTTGTCTCGTCCTCCAGGACTGTGAGGATCCCAACCCTCTGATCCGGGCCCTGGCTGTTCGCACCATGGGCTGCATCCGGGTGGACAAGATCACAGAGTATCTGTGTGAGCCGCTGAGGAAATGCCTGAAGGACGAGGACCCATACGTGAGGAAGACGGCGGCTGTTTGTGTGGCTAAACTTCATGACATCAATGCCCAGATGGTGGAGGACCAGGGCTTCCTGGACTCCCTGAGAGACCTCATTGCCGACTCAAATCCCATGGTAGGTTTTAGAGTCAGTTGTTTGCCACTATCGTCTGTTCCTTTCAATAAAAAATGTGCATGCAACAGAGGCCTTGCCCAGGAAATTGGTTTGCAGAGATGGTCAAATCTACGCATTCAGTGCACTACAGTATATTTATATATCACAAGCATGTTTTACTCAATATGGTCTGCCCTGAGCTGAAGTTATATTGAAGCAAAAAGGAATTGCAAAATTTTAAAAGTGGGATGTTAGTTTACAAGGAAAAAAATAATAGCAAATTTACCCACTGTTACTCTAAAGCTGCATTAATTGTGTTTGATGAAATGTTTTGACTAATGTTTGAGTTTCAATGGCTCCTCGCAACCCTTAGAGACGTGTTGGTTTAGAGTGAAGTTATTGATGAAATTTAAATTGCAAAATAACTACATAGCTATTATCTCAAAACACCTTCGTCCTTTAGGTCGTGGCCAACGCAGTTGCTGCCCTGTCTGAGATCAGCGAGTCTCACCCCAACAGCAACCTGCTGGACCTCAACCCTCAGAACATCAACAAGCTGCTGACGGCCCTCAACGAGTGCACAGAGTGGGGACAGATCTTCATCCTGGACTGCTTGTCCAACTACAACCCTAAGGATGAGCGCGAGGCCCAAAGGTAGCATTCACTCAGGCTAAAGTATGGAACGTAGGCTTCTGCTGAATGGCCATCTTATAGAGGCTATTGATTTAAGAAAAGTGTAATTGTACCCTTTTGGGTAGTGGGGTAAAATGTATTAATGAATACAGTATAAACATCCTGAGCAGCCTGATGTGTTTATGTTTCAGTAACTTCCTAAATATGTCTTTCATTTAGAATTATATTGTAATATAAAAACAGACAACAAACTGTTACCCTCCATTTGACCCTCACCCTTCCCTCCCTCCTTCACTTTCAAAGCATCTGTGAGCGCGTCACTCCCCGGCTGTCTCACGCCAACTCAGCAGTGGTGCTGTCAGCTGTCAAGGTGCTGATGAAGTTCCTGGAGCTGCTGCCCAAGGACTCCGACTACTACAACACCTTGCTGAAGAAGTTATCCCCACCGCTGGTCACCTTGCTCTCTGGAGAGCCCGAGGTCCAGTACGTGGCTCTGAGGAACATCAACCTCATTGTTCAGAAAAGGTGTGTGATCACAAACGGCAGGCACGGAGGGTGGGGTTTTCAGCACTACACATAATATTATGTGTAGCAAGTATTTTTCATTACCGTGTTGTTTATTTGTCACGCTCCCGGTGTGTAAAGGCCTTCATATTTCTCGTTTCTTTTGAATCAGGTTGTCTTTCCACAGTCTAATGTGTAATATGTTGCTTTGTGTGCAGGCCTGAGATCCTGAAGCAGGAGATCAAGGTGTTCTTTGTCAAGTACAACGACCCCATCTATGTGAAACTGGAGAAATTGGACATCATGATCCGCTTGGCCTCTCAGGCAAACATTGCTCAGGTACCTTTTAATGAAACTACATGGACGCTTTGTGAGAGGGATAATCTTGCTACATAGGGTTTTGCTTTTTGATAAAGACATCAAATTGGAACAATACTACTAAAAGTTTATCAGAACAAAAAGAAGGCTTTTAGATATGTGTTTTAGTACATAAACAGTATATGACACTTTTGCTCTCTGACACTTTCAGGTGCTGGCTGAACTGAAGGAATACGCCACTGAGGTGGACGTTGACTTTGTGCGTAAGGCTGTACGAGCCATTGGACGCTGTGCCATCAAAGTGGAGGTAAGAAACGCTATCATTGATGCTGACGTCTACGCCGAAGTCTTCTCGTGTGCATCGCAGCACAACAGTATTAATTTACCTAAGAAATGTCACCAGGGCTTTGTGACAGTAGTAATATCTTAATACAAAGGAAAAGCAAAGGTGAAATTGATAACATTGACCATGTCTCAAATGGCCCAGTGAGCTGTTGAAGTGAGCCAGCATGCACAATACCAGGGCCGTCTCTAAGTGAAATGCAGCTATTGTTAATGTTATTGAATACACCTGTGTTTTTTTTCCTCCTACTATGAAATGTCAAAGGGTTTGCCGTGATGTAATATTGACCAGCACCAATTAAAGCATCTAGTATAGTCATAATCATTAAAGCTGTAATTTGTTATTATGGAGAGTAGCTTCAACTTTCATAATCCACTTTGGTTAAATGATATTCATTCTCCCGCCTCTTCTAATTTGCATGAAACATTGCAGTTCTGGCCACTGCAAACAAATTCAATGATAAGTCATGTTATGAGTTGACCTTTTCCACCTCAGTAATGATAACATGGTGTCTCTGTCCCGTTCCCCTCCAGCAATCAGCTGAGCGCTGTGTCAGCACCCTGCTGGACCTGATCCAGACCAAGGTCAACTACGTGGTTCAGGAGGCTATTGTGGTCATCAGGGATATCTTCCGCAAGTACCCAAACAAGTATGTTTCCCACTGAACCCCTGAGAACTACTCCACAATTAACTATGAACCACTAAATTCCTTTATTTAAACTGGAACTGGACAAGTCAATCATGCAATGCAGTCTGATTAACATGTTTCTTTATGTTAGGTATAATTCCAGTTTAGACCAGCCCTTTACCAAAAATGATGACCTATATATCCCTGCTGTAAAGTTTCATTCTGACCTTTGAGATGCTGGTGTTCTTCAGGTATGAAAGCATCATTGCTACGCTGTGTGAGAATCTGGACTCTCTGGATGAGCCTGATGCTCGTGCTGCCATGATCTGGATTGTTGGCGAGTATGCCGAGAGGATCGATAACGCTGACGAGCTGCTGGAGAGCTTCCTGGAGGGCTTCCATGATGAGAGCACCCAGGTGGGTCCATTCGTTTGACGAGCAATTAACTGAAGGGCACTTGAATCATTTACGTACTGAATCTTGAACAGTTACTGACATCAACAAACACAGATTGTGAGATTGTGTCACATTCTATATTTTTTTTTGTAAAGATGTATGTTTTACACAGATGATGAAAAAATATTTGAGAATGATTCAGCCCTTTTGATTGTGGACAGTTTATCCAATATAATAGCTTTTTGTGTTATTTAAGATTTGGACATAATTTCTATCACTTATTATTATTGTTATCATTAACAAGCCAGCGGTTTAGCATGATTAACTAAACCATTGTATTGGGGGTGAAAGCAAGCATTCCAAAGGAAAATAATGATTATCGTAATGACAATTGATGGCGTTTAATCAAAGCATAATAATCATAATATACTAATTAGTAAAAATCCCTCATTATACAGGAAAACTGTGCATTAAAGTATAGAAGGTATGGGAGATCAAGGGTGAACAAGGGTGTTGGTCTATCAAGTCTTTTTTTAAATTCTTAAAAAAACAAAAAACACAGCTGGTAACTAAACTACCAGTACAATTGACTCAGCCCAGTTCTCACTTTGTGGAGGACACTGTGGAGCATTTAGGTTTCCTGAATGCCTTGTTAATGTTAACAGTTATCAGCCGCTTGTCAACACACTTCCACGGGGAAACGCCTTAATGGCAACCGTAACATCGTGGACATCCCCCACACATCTCCCTGTTTGGCTGTTTCCATACTTTGCTTGTTTCCACCTCCCACTGTGAGAAAGAGAAAATGACTTTGTACCCTAAAAAATAATAATAGTTCCATAACAGTGTGTGCTTTGATTTACAGGTCCAGCTCACTTTGCTGACTGCCATTGTTAAGCTGTTCCTTAAGAAGCCGTCGGAGACTCAGGAGTTGGTGCAGCAGGTCCTCAGCCTGGCCACTCAGGTGAGTGTCGTCTTTAAGTTCGTTCCCTCTTAGCTACTACCATAGTAACAGCTGGTCCAACTGTTGCTGTAATTCCTACACCAATTTCTTTGGGGAAACCCAAAAATATATATTTAACAGCACACATGTTGAACTCTCTGCTGCTCCTCTGCAGGACTCTGACAACCCTGACCTGCGTGACAGAGGCTACATTTATTGGCGCCTGTTGTCCACCGACCCTGTGACTGCCAAGGAGGTGGTGTTGTCGGAAAAGCCCCTGATCTCAGAGGAGACGGACCTGATCGAGCCCACCCTGCTGGATGAGCTCATCTGCCACATTGGCTCCCTGGCCTCCGTCTACCACAAACCGCCCAGCGCCTTCGTCGAGGGCAGCCACGGAGTGCACCGGAAACACCTTCCTGTGCAGCACAGCAGGTCAGTGGAAAAGTCATTCCTGCTATGTCATCAGCTTTCTCATTATTAATGGACACTGTCATCTAGGTCTATTACAAAAGTAGTTAATGTAATGCACTTGACACAGAAGTCCCTGAATTAACCACCAGTTTGGATCTCTGTCTCATTTTTAAGCTCTTGAGCAACATTGTATGGCCTGAAATCATTAGCTGTGGCATAAAATATGGCATCAAGTTGGGAATGGATTTCACAGAACACACACAGTTCCATATTTTTAAAGTGCATTTTATGCTCCACAAACTGTTTTGGATAACAACACATTTACTAACACCTTGACGATATTGCTCCATATCCCTTGATATTCAGTAGGCAAGAATTGTATAAATTTAAAAAGATATTTTAACACAAACGACATACCTTTTTAAATTTTGTTCACAAATAAGTTAAATCTGTGTTAGTGAACACTTTTCCTTTGCCAAGATAATCGATCCACCTGACAGGTGTGGCATATGAAGATGCTGATTAAACAGCATGATTATTACACAGCTGTGCCTTGAGCTGGTCATAATGAAATGCCACTTTTAAAATGTACAATTATCAAACAACGCAATGCCACAGATGTTGCAAGTTATGAGGGAGCATCCCATTGGCATGCTGACTGCAGGAATGTCCACCATTTGGAGAAGTGTTCTCTACACTGATTTATTTCTTGTGACCAAAACATGCACATCTGTAGCCATAGTCATGTGAAACCCATAGTTTCGAGTGTCGAATGAATGTCAAGCTAAAACTGTACGTTTAACAGTGTCATTTTATTGTGACCAGCCCAAGGCACAGCTGTGTAACAATCATGCTGTTTGATCAGCATCTTGATATGCTACACCTGTCAGGTGGATAGATTATCTTGGCAAAAGAGAAGTGCTCACAAACACAGATTTAAACACATCTATGAGAAATAAGTATTTTTTGTGTAAAGAAAAAGTCTTCAATGTTTTATTTAAAGTCATGAATAATGGTTGCAAAAACAAAAGTGTTATGTTTTTATTTTTATGAAGTATATTTTAAATAAATAATAAATATGATAATAATAGATATTTTGTCAAAAGAAGATCTAGTGCTGCTTGTAGACAGGCAATTGTGGACAGAAGGTTCCACTTTGTCAGTTTTGTCACTTTAGACACTTTAAAGTTGTATCCCTAAAAATCTTAATAACATCAAACTCATTACCAATTCATGTCAAACCTTTGACTTCCTGTCCCTTTACCAGTACTACTGTTTTCTTCTATGACAGCATTGATACTGGTGAGAGCCCAGTGAGCAGCGGGCCAGCACCTGCCATGGACCAGACACATGTGATCCCCAGCCAGGGTGACCTGCTGGGTGACCTGCTGAACCTGGACCTGGGCCCTCCAGTCAATGTGCCCCAGGTCTCCTCCATGCAGATGGGGGCGGTGGACCTCCTGGGAGGAGGCCTGGACAGTTTGGTGAGCTTGAACACCCACACCCAAACACACACATTCAAGTGCGTTGGAAATAAATAAATAAAAATCAAAGATCTTACACTCTCTAGTAGCTCCTGCCTGATCGGTACTGCTCATGTACAATTCTCAACAGAGATGAGAAAAAAATCGCTCGCTTCTTTCTCATCTCTGTTGGGAGTGGCACATTTGCAGTACCGACTGGGTATCTAGTGACAGACAGTGACACAACTGATAAATTATATGATAACATGATATCCGATCAACTGATTGATCCAGTATTTTCTCACCACACAGAATCTCTAAAGCTACAATTAAACTCATCTTTTTATCCCCTCAAAGGGTATATTCCAAAATACTGGCTTGTGTGTGCTCATTGCTCAAACCTTTTATGTTTATAAGAGTGATATTGTTATTATTTTCAATTTGATTTTTTAAATTCATTATAATGTTCATGTTAGTTATGATTTTTGCTTTGCAAAACTTAAAATATTTTCATAAAATGTTTTTTAAATGTTTTAAAATCTTGAATACATTTTGTGCATTAACAAGTCCTAAACATGATTGTTTTTCCAACATGGAGCTTCATTAAGCCTTGGTGTATTTTCCTCTGTTAATGGTCACTTTTCATCTTCTTCAAGCCGCTGGTCTAACTGGCCTTGTTGTTAATCTTCTTGCAGATTTTGAAGTCTTATTTTAATGTCTAACACACCATGCAGGGTTGCTATTTATCCAGAAACTGAGGGCTCCTCTTGATGGGTTGCGGTTGCTAAGAAAGTCTCTGTCTCTGTCTTTTTTTTTTTTTTTTTTTTTGTGTGTGTGTTTGGTTGGTCTGATGTTTGGATGCTGTCTTTGGGGGCCTCTCTTCTCTCCTGCAGCTGGGGGGAGACCTGGGCGGAGGTGTTGGGGGAAGTCCAGCAGTAAGTCAAGCCCTTCTGTTTGGCAGTCTGCCTGTCTGCTTGCTGCATGCTCGCTCAATCTAACCCACCACACTCTCAAACCAACTTCTTTTAAAATTGACTTCTTTGTCTCACATCATATATTTTCAGTTGGAACAGTGGTTCTCAACCTTTTCAAGTCAAGACCCTCCAGAATATTCAGATTGTTTAGTTTGAACAGCTAGCAATGGGTTTTTGATTCATTCCATGATCACCTGAACCACGTCCTGATTCAATAAAATCTATTCTGATTACATGATTGGCAATGCTATTCGAATCTCTAATGTGTTCTTTTATTTTTTTTCTCCATAACTATCTGCTGACCCCTAGGTTGATAACCACTGAGTTAGAATACCACACACCACAATTTTCTGTCCTGGCAAAATCATCCCAAATTTTTTCTATGCGCTCAGATCCGTGTTCCGAATTGTACCACTAGGTGTCAAACTTGACTCAGCAGCTGCTCCCAAGTGAAACATATTGAATCTAAGAGAGCTCATGAATGATAGTGTATAAAGAAAAATATTTTAAAAAATGTTGTCATATTGCGTATTTCAATGCAATACAAGTTGGATTGAGCTCTGTAAAGTAGTCGGCATGAGTTGTTGATGTTGGCCACTTTTAAATTTGCCAGAATGTGTCATTGCAAATACAGGTTAAGCCGGTTTGCATAAAATCAAACAGATTTAAGCTAGTATACCGGACCAGACTGGCAAAACCTGAAATTGACCCAACTCTACTGGTTAGGTCATACTTACTTTGGACATAAGTATTTTCAAGCAGGCCATAGGATAGATGATTGACAGGACTCTTCATAACTCAACTGTAACTTAGCTTTGTAATTAATGTGCTAAAACACCCAAATTCACAAATATGCTTCTTTAAATTCACACTCTCTCTGTCAAATGGTCTTAGGCTAATCGCTTGCTTTAGTTGAAATGTTGTTCTTTATTATTGTTTCTTTCTTTGGCATGACTTAAGATTGTCTTTGTGCTTTTCTTTTTAAGTTTATTGCACATTGTAAAGTAGCCCGTATTGCTTTCCAAAAGTATGGTTACGGAGATTGTGCATTGTGTGTGTGTTTTTGCAATTTTAGGTTGGACAGAATTTCATCCCCTCATCTGTCCCCAGTACTTTTGCTCCGTCACCTACACCTGCTCCTCAAGCGGTCAGCAGTGGCCTTAACGACTTGTTCGAGCTCTCCACAGGCATGGCCATCACCACTGGAGGCCATATAGCCGCAAAAGCAGTGAGTTCACTCAACTTCAGCATTAACTTGTGATGGAAAACACACATTCAGTCAATTACATGTTCATTGCTGTCAATAAAACACAAAGCCAACAAAACAATGTGAGACACTTCTTGGTGGGGAATTGTAATGTTACTGTAATAAAATCTGCACATATTTTGATGCTAAGGTTCAAGTTACTTTTATCAATGACTGGTGATTTCTCTTGTTTTATTAAACAGTTGCTCAGGAGGATCTTTGTCTTTCTGCCATTTTAGTTCTTCAGTCTGTTTGAACCATTGTACAGCATTTTGTTTTTTCATTTACAAAACAAACCGTTGATACTAAAATTGCATCTATTTTTCAAGAGGACTCTGTACAACCTTAAAGCATTAAAGACCATCAAAAATACAGAGTAGTCATCTCACCCATCTGACTGGACCCGATCAAGCTTTTGTAACAGCAGATTAGTAACTTTTAAACACCAGTGTATATACCATCTGAAGAATTTAATACCTTTTTTTTTACCAGATCTGGCTGCCTGCTGTGAAGGCCAAGGGACTGGAGATCTCTGGAACCTTCTCTCGTCGTCAGGGCCACATGTACATGGACATGACCTTCACCAACAAGGCCCTGCAACACATGACCGACTTCGCTGTCCAGTTCAACAAGAACAGGTCGGTGACATGATGCACAGACAAAAGTGGTGTTGAACTACAATTTTACTTCAATCAAATCACATCTCTCTGAAACAGTGTATTATAACGGAGTACAGGTACTGAAAGCTACCAATGATTGATGTTTTGTTAATGTCCTTCATGTAGTTTTGGGATGATCCCTACCAGTCCTCTGCCCGTTCACACTCCACTGATGCCCAGCCAGACTATTGAGGTCTCTTTGCCTATCAACACCATCGGGCCTGTCATGAAGATGGACCCACTCAATAATCTGCAGGTACAAAAACTCTCACTCACCATTTAAACAGCAGTGCAACATATTTAAAAGGTGTTCTGTACGGCACATTTCAGCTGTACACAACAAGCATGATGAGTACAATGAGTGTTTTCTTTATCAGTGAATTGACAGTAAATGTCTTGTTATACCCAAAATATCTAACATCAAACCTCTTTTGTTTATTTGTGCAAAGGTGGCTGTGAAGAACAACATCGACGTCTTCTACTTCAGCGTTCTCATCCCTCTCAACATATTCTTTGTTGAGGATGGAAAAATGGGTATGATTGTCATAACTATATAAAGCATCATCACCATCATCCACAACCTTTGAACCATGGATACAATATATACATACATGATATGCTACATGACTTGCCATTATTTACTTCTGTATGTAACAACCATTTAATAATATCTTGTGTTTCTACTTGTGGAAATCAACTCTCAGCTTTATTGATAATTAATTTACATATATGTTTGTTTTGTTATTTTCCTTTTTCAGAGCGACAGGTGTTCCTGGCCACCTGGAAAGACATCCCCAATGAGAATGAGCTACAGTACCAGATAAAGGAGTGCCACCTCAACGCAGGTAGGCTAAGTTTATGAATAAAGTTGCCGTAAGTTGCCCTCAGTTGCATAACAATGTTTCTAATGTCTTGTTTAGATGCAGCAATTGCAATTGTCAACACCTGTGTAACAACCATGCTGTTTAATCAGCATATGCAAACATGTACTTATAGTTTTGTGAAATAGTGAAAACAAAAAGTTTTCATCATACCCTGCCACAACTCTTGTTCTCTCAGCGGTCCCAAGGCCCAACATTGAAAACCTTTGTGCACTCATCACAGGACTGGCCCCCGAGTCACTTTAAGGCTTAAACTGTCCTCAGAAGTCATGTCTGATGGACTGATAACCTACCATCTCATTTGCCACCTATAACTCATACAAAGGCCTCACTCTTATCTCTCTGTTTTCTCTCTCCGCCCACATGCCTATCTTTGGACATTTTCCTCTTCCTCTGTACCTCAAGGACTCTTCCAACTCTCTCATAATTGTGCCACCATTATCCTGGCAGCAGGATGGTTGTTGTTCTTAGCACGGTCGAGTCAGGTTTACTGAAATCCAAAGGTTGCCAGTCATAGTTCATTGAAACCCTTACCAACAGTCTCCTCATAACCCCTTAGCCAGTTAGCTCGTGTGACCATTAGTGTTAGTTCATATAGTGATTATAGCTCCAGTAGTGATAACATCCTCTGTGTGTTTGTTTCAAGTGCTTTTACTTTGTTCAGGTGAGTTGATAACTTGTCGTTGGTTCTGGTCTTGCAGACACAGTATCAGGGAAGCTGCAGAATAACAACATCTACACCATTGCAAAGAGGAACGTAGAAGGCCAGGACATGCTCTACCAGTCCCTCAAGCTCACCAACGGCATCTGGATCCTGGCTGAGCTCCGCATTCAGCCCGGCAACCCCAACTACACGGTAGAGTATTCAACTATTAGCAATCAGCTGTCATTAAAAGCCCCCGACTATTGAGTCAGGGGTCCTTCATAACTTCTTATGACGATTTGTTCTTGTGATTATTGGTTCAGCACGTCAGTTTGCTAATTTAATTAATTTCCAATTGTGTGATGTCTCTAATGACCCCTGGGTTATCTTAAGAAATGTTATGATTTAATCATGAGTCAAATGTGATTCCAACAGTCCATCATAACCGTTTACCCCTTGTGTAATCCTGCATACCTCAAAAGTACAGTAAGATATTTCAAGATAGATTTAATGAGGCTCTTAAAGCAGCATCTTGATCCTATTTTGGAGTAATTAATACTCTGTGCTCTCTCTCTGTTTCCACAGCTGTCTCTTAAGTGTCGGGCCCCGGAGGTTTCTCAGTACGTCTACCAGACTTATGACTCTGTGCTGAAGACCTGAACTGCTTCAACACTTACAGCAGCTCTGATGACAAACTGCAGTGTTTTATCATTTTCTGCCATTTTCAGCTAACTGCCAAAACAAGGGAATCCAAACAGTAAATGATGGAGACTAAATAATCTGGGTTTTCTTCTGAAGTGATAAACAAGGCAAACATCAATCAAGATTATAGTGGGTGGTTATTGTACTGAAATTGAACAGGACAAACACTGTTGATGTTTCCTTTATTTTGGCAGTTGAAAGCATTATTGAATCCTCTTATTCATTCCCCATTTCTATTTTTAACTCCCAGAGAAAACATGTCAACCATTCCATCCTTAACTTAGTGTCTTAATGTTGTTAAAATGTGACTGATGGTGAAACTGTCATGAGTGAAAACAAAAATAATCCCCCCAGTTTCCATAAAGCCATTGTATTTTTTAACATTTTGTGGCCCACATTCCTTTCGGATTTGCTTTATTTTTTTATATTGACTTTGCTTCAGTTGCACCTAAAGAATAATACCAGTGTTGCTTTGTTCCTATTGCCATTCATGTTTGTGACGAGTGAAAACCTTCCTATATACATTCTATGGTAGAAACCAACAATGTGATTGTCAGAAGCTGCTAACGTCTGTCCTTCAGCAGGTTTGCCTCCTGGAGGTCATAGCTTTCAATAACTTCTAGAGACATGCTTAATTGACAAATATTATATGTAAATCAGATTGGGCAACGTATGTACTCCTGCTCTTGTTCTCCAGCTTCTTGTATTTTATGTGATTACTTCCCATTTGTGCAGCGTTTTTGATATAAATTCGCTTTTTCCTCCATAAGTATGAAACATTGTGCAGAAATTGGTAAAAACTTGACATTCCAAACAGTTGGAAAAAGAAAATGTAGACCAGAGAGAAGTAAGAGCACCAGAAATGTAACCAACAAATCCAGGCATTTTATTGCTGCTTCCCATTTTCCAATTATATTACTCACACTTTTGTCTCCTGCCATTTGGGGTTTTATCTGTGGGAGTGGAGGCATCTACGTCACAAGTGATAAAACACTGAAGCAGGTCCTGTAGACGTCTTTATTACAAACATCTTTCCAAGTACTGTTTTATTTACACTCCACTTCTTTCACCTCAGCTGCACATTAACGTCTAATGGAGATTTCACTTTTTTTAAACCATGTTTTTCGTTTTGTTTTAGATGTTTTAATGGTTAAATTCAAAAAGCAAATGCAAAAAGCTAAATATATAAGAAATGTCATGTGAAGCAACTTCAATGGACCTGTACTCGCATAATAGAACTCAATTTTTATCAATTATAAAGTCATGTAAAAATTAAAAACTGTAGTGAGGTGTATGCAGGCTGTTTAAGTGGAGGAAAGCACATTGAAACGGTCAAGAAGCTTCTCACTGAAAATAACACTCTGCACATTTGTTTAAATGACACAAACCACAGCGACTATTAATTCTGTTAACACACCAGTGCCACTTTGTTTTAAGAATATTTGCTACTTCATTTCACATGTCATTTTCTTGTTCTAGCCCCGTTTACTGCAACCACATAGTTGTAAACTGCTTCATGCACCTACATTTCCATTCCTATTTATTGTGCATCTACCTCTGTGTGTTTCCTTTTTTAACTGGCTTTATTGTTGCAGTACTTTCAATTCTGTCATGTGCTTTTAAACGTTTTCACCTTCTTTTTTGATACCAGTATTTTCGTTATCTTCATGCAATTGTTGTCGGGCCAGTCTAAACCTGGGGCAAGTCGGGCCAACCAATCTAACAAAATGCCCAAGCTTATGTTTTAATACCCTAGTGTCAGTATAACCCTCTGATGTTGGCTTTGTGTGTGCTTATAGAACATAGGGTGCATATGCTCTAAGGCCAAGAGCTGCACTAGTACAGTGTAGTAAATTGATGGTGTAGTTAATGTAGCTAATAAATTTAAATGTTTTGGTATTACCCTAAAAAGGAAATGAAGCCTCACCTCTATCTATTCAACAGAAAATACGTTTTTGTGTTGGTGACACTCTTTTTCCTACATGGTAATGTAGACATACATTTTAAATGTGCCTGCATGAGAGCCCACTTTCGATTTTATGCTTTTTTTTATGTAGGCTGTGGCTTTGCTTCATTTAAAATCTAATCCCCCAACTTCATGTCTCTGTTGTGGATCTCATGTTTTTAAGCAGCGTTGTCTCTAGCACTCCCACTACAATCGAAATATATCCAAATCATTTGTCAGCAATGCAGAATGTATGGCAAGAGCTATCATAACATCATTGCTGCAATCCTTTTGTAAATTATTTGTCATTTTCACAGTACCACATCTTATGTCATTAAACTGCCAAACACATGATGCATCACTGTGTCGACTTTGTGAGTGAGTGTATTTGTGTATATAAAGAAAGCAGAGACAGGGGTCACACTACAGTGGATGATAAGAAAGGCAGGAGAAAATGCTATTTAATTTAACAACAATAGCACACATCACCAGGGGCCTGTATTACAAAGCAAGAATAATGGGTCAGCCAAGTAAAATAACTTAATTATTATAGTTTAAATTAGATTATACTGTGCTCTCATGGTGCACATTGCCAAATAAAACTGTGCTTAATGAAATGACCACTAGCTAACAGTCGTTCAGAGCCCTAGGGCCAGGAAATGAACCGGTTTGAAAATGCTGAATTGCTTTTTGGGTCTCTGGGCAAGTGAAGTTGTCATTTAAAGAATGATGTGCGCATAATGGGGCCTCAGAGGTGACAGGGTGCATACACAATGCACAGGGGTAGTAGTGTGGTCAATAGGGGGCCTCGAAAAGGTAAATCCAGCCTTGTTCTGCAGTTATGAGGGACACGAGAATACAAGCACGGAGCAACATGTTTACAGATATTTTGTAGTGAACAATATAATCAGGGGGCAATAAAAGGGTGGATGAATAAAGAACTGGGAAAACCTTATTTCCTATTTTTTATTTAAGGCACAATAACAGACGCTGTAAGTTTACATTTTAACGAATCAGCTTTTCATAATATTTATAAACAGAGTGATTATGTGTTTTTGGCACAAACATTTTTATCAACTTTCAATGATTGTGCTGCAGCAACTTAATGTACAAGTTAACGTGGATAAGCGTTCTTCTGTCTGACATCATAAAACAATGAAACCCACGTCTCTGAAAAGGAGTCTCTTCAAATCTTTCAATTCTGAATTGAAAAACACTAAGCAACAATTAAATGTACAGCTACAAAGACTGAGTTGAAGCAGCGACCTAAGGATCGTTGCTATTGACAATATACAGTCCTCTGCTGGCTTTAAATGTTGAACAATATCAATAATGTCTGAAAGATGTGGAGCTTTGTAAGGTTTGAATGAAGTTTCTAGCTGACAATATAAATAATTTGAGTAAGTCTGAAAATGTAAAGTCTGTCAAACTGGACTAATAAGCTCATCTCAATCAGCTGTGTCTGTCTAGCAGCAATCAAAGGTTGCCATGGTGATGGTAACTGCCAGTTAACCCCTTGGTCAGACAGGTAATGTCATAGAGAATGAGTTGAGGCAAACCTCTTGCACTCCTGCTTTCCAGTGAAAAAACTTATTTCCATCACTTTTATCTGATTTTTTAAAGTTTATGTCCGGACACATTAAAGAATCCACAATATGCAATGTTTTAACTCTAGTTGTCCAAACAGGAGAGTCGGAATTTTGAATACATTGGACCTGAAACTGATGGCAAACCAAAGTTCGACAAAGACTCAACAATGCAAGGAGTTGCACGTGACAAACAGCCACTTGCCTTAATCTACTTATATGCCTGTTAAAAACACGGTGGAACATAAATCTGTTGTGAACTTTAGTCACTAACTTTGTGAAAATGTCCTTATTTATAATCTCACACTACAGACTCAGGTCACAGTGAGAAAAAGAGGCTCAACAGCAGTAATCAGAGGAATATCTTGAGGTACTAACTCTGAATTAGTGCCTTCTCCACCTGATAAGTCCTATGGATAATTAACACGAGTGCCTGCAGAATTTTTGCCTTTTTTTTTTACCTCAACCTCTACATAGGGCTGGAGAACCGCTAGACTGCTTTGCATAATCGTTTTCCATGATGATGTTGAAGAAATTTCTAACACGATGACTTCAGAGTAACCAGTGTGTACATCCAACTCTTGAATCTATCTGAGTGAATTTGCCACTTTGTATGTTCTTAAGCTGTTATGAGCAGAACGTGGTGTCTTGAAAACTTACAGCCAGTTTCTTATTGTTATGGATAATTATGGTTCCCATACAATTGATCCACATGTTTTGGAGAGCCCCTGACCTTTCCTCCTGAACCAAAATGTCATTTTGCAAACAGGGGGAAAAAAATTCTAATGGGCCGATTGCCATGATATTTACAGAGTGCATTCATGTGGATACACTTTTTTACTAACCCAACCTCTCTCCTCTGGAGCCACTCTCAATTATAATTTACAAGTTCAGCCCTTAAACAACAATGATACACTTGTATAGTAAGGAGATGAACACTGACGTTGACAACATTACAACTTTTGTTCTGTTTATTAACACATTAGTTATTGTTGCAAAAAAACCATAAAGCTAACAAAACGGACATCCAGAAACACACGCACTTTTGTCCTGCTTCTACATTGGCTTTTGAGAACAACATGTACTCAGTCCCAGCAGCGCCTGAATGAATGACTGTGTTCTCCGTCCTGCACAGAGACGCAGATCATGCTGGTTGTCTGGGAGGAAAACAAAGCTTGAGACCCAAGATGAAGGCAGAGAAGGAGGCTCCTTCAAAAGCTAAAACAATTTCCCAGATTTTAATGCTCATGTGTCTCGGTTCCTTCAATTCAGGTATGTTGCATTTTCTACTTTTTGGATTTGCTTAAGGTTTGCATAACAATGGTAACTTGCAAGTTAATGCATTTTGGAAAGGTTTAAGATTGTCTTAGTTTACATTGTGGTATAGAAATAAGGAAAAGCTGAATATGAAGTGCGTTATTATCAGTTTTTCGTTTGTTTCTTGGTGTTAGAATGAGGGAATCAAAAATTACAAGCTGCAGATATAATTTAAGTAATGCAGTGTGAATCATCACCAACTTGCTGGATAAATACAATCAGAGGGTCCTCCTAGTAGCATATGCAACTAAACACTTTTAGTGTTATTTATTACTGCTGTTATTTCACAATACTAGCTGAATTCTGGAAGAAAATCATAAAAAAGGAGCTGGGTTTTTATTTAAAATTTGCATATTTACTATTAATATGAATATGAATTGAACATGTAGAGGGTTTAACGCAATATGTTATGACCAGAGGTTTGTGTTTAGTTTTGCAGTGCTCTGCATAATATTGTGTAATCTTCAATGTCAGTTAAATTGACGCCTCTTTGAAACTGAAACCTGATCATCATGGACATCACAAAGGTAGTAATTGTTGTTGTGGTATTGGATTGCATCAGACTGTGTGGGTGCTTTTCAATTCTTGTGCCCACCCTTATGTAAGGAATACAGTAATGTGCCTACAGGCTGAACCAGTGTTTACAGACATTCAGTAACTTTCAGCTGTGGCTGTCTCATCACTGAGTTGCTCTGTTTCTGCAAAGCTAGCATGGCATCTGGACTGCTCCCAGTGTTCTTTTCATGAACTGCCAGGAAGGAAATTTGAACAAACAATCCCCACTTTTGTTGGCTCATGCTGGCCCATCCCAAGAACTGACAGCTGTTACCATGGCAATGTAGCTCTGCCATGCAAACTGGATTCAGTATACAGCAGAGATGGGGCGTGATGCCCACACAAGCCTTCAGCTAACTACTGTATCACTCACTGTAGTTAAAAAAAACAACAATGATAAAACCGTCATGTATGGCGAGTAATGATTTCCATCTTTACTGGGTGCAAGAACTGTCAATTGTTCATAAAGCTATTGCAATAGACAATACCTACAATTACATTCAAATTGTATGATTCCACTGTACACAGTGTACTTATGTCCAATGCCAACATTCAAGCTGCCTTTATGTAGCAAGGCAGAATATGGAGGTCGGGGTGCTTGGTGGATGTGTAAACTTGCAATTAGTGTTTGTGATATTTTTCGTCATGTGCAGATTTTACATAAATAAAAAAGAAATTGAATATCAAAAAATGCGGAAGTTTGTCCTCTGTCCATTTTAGTTCATTTGTTTGAGAAACTAAACTTTGGCAATAAAATTACTAAGTAATTGGGGGGCTTTATAACTGAACATGCCCCATTGTTCCTGCAGATTTACTATTCTCAGCAACAAGATCGTTAAAGAGTTGACTATGTTAAACTATAAATAGTTGTTGCTATAACAGCTGTACACATCTCAGAGTATTATGGTAGGTAGATTCCTCTTGGTGTCTCTTCATCTATAAACACTTACTTCCAAATTTGTGAAATAACAAAAACATGACTACAAAGAATGATGTATATAGCACTTTGTCACATTTATTTCCTTTAAGCTATGGACTGTAAATAATCAATTGTTGACCTCTCTTGTTTGTTTCTCTGCAGGTGGGGTGCTGGCAGTGAACATGACCATCCCCAACACTCTCATTAGAGGCACAGTAGGGGGGGAGGCCCTGCTGTCCGTCCGCTATAGTAGCTTCAGCCTCGACCTGCCGGTCATCAAGTGGCAGCTCAAGAGGGAAAAGTCTGTCACTGTTGTCCAGTCGATTGGAACCGACATCATTGGGACCCTGAGGCCTGAGTATCGCGACCGCATCCTGGTATTTGAAAACGGGACTCTGCTTCTCCACAACCTCAGACTCTCTGATGACGGAACTTATGACGTGGAGATCTCCATCACAGATGACACCTTTACAGGAGACGGCAGCATTGAGCTCACAGTGGATGGTAAGAAAACAAGCTCTATTGTGTGATTTGTAAAATGAATGTAATGGTAAAGTCACACCGACTCACCATTTCACCTTTTTGCCGAGTGTTAGTAAAAGGAAAAGGACATGTTTAGCCAAGACAGGATACAGCGGAAAGCTGCTAACCCGGATCCATCAAGATTGAATTCATGATTAACTATCCTCTCACTCACATTAACAACATGCTGTAATGTTCTATTTGAACATTGTTTTTACTTTGAAAAGTCAGCCAACTTACTTGACAGATTTAAATGCCCTACACACCCACACAGGTGATGCTCGTTAAAGCATCAAGGGCAAGGAAACCTGGTTAAATGGAGTGCAGGCAGCATAAGAGGTTGTAAGTCTGACAATGAATGTCTATACTGACAATCATCAGGCAGCTGGTGGTAGAGATGCTGCAGCAAACTTTTGTTAATTTTTTCTAAAGTGAATACATTGTCACTCCCAATGTGTCAATTATTTTTTTTTTAAATAAACTTCCAATGTAGGTTTACTTTGATTTAAGGTTTACTAAAACTACATGGTTAAGTTTAAGGTACAAAAGTATTTAGAAAAAGATCCTGGTTTGGGTTGAAATCTGGGGGTTGTTAAGTAAAACAACTGTGTTTGTTTCGTAAATGGCATTAGTAAAATGTGGCAGTTACATAACAAGACTACAGTAAAATAAGTCAACATTGAATTTGTTTCACACGGGACAATCTTGTGTTTGTTTTGGAGCGCGTCCATTAAGAACAGTAAAAGATTCAAGGCAACAATAGCTGTTGTGTGAGCAGAACAGTATGACTGAGGTGACCACAGTGTTTTGGTGGAGGAGTGCAGGCCTGTCCTAACCGAAGAAGACCAGGGGAACTGTGACTTTTAAAATTGTGTATTGGAAAACTGATGAGAGGCTTATTTAGTTGTGTATTGTCAGCAGTTATGTTAGAAGTTGCAGTGCTGTCCCATCAACCTCCCAGAAGACAACGTACATCATAACCCCCATGTATTAGCTCATGCTCACCTCTAACCTCTCCAACCGCATTGTATGGTGGTAGAATAGCATCAGCCCTGCCCACATAGAGGCCTATGTGAAGGTCACCTGTATACTGAAGAAGAGTGGGAGGACGGAACAATGTTCCACAAGAGACAATCTGTGTCAACTATTTCCTCCTACTCTACTGCTGAGAATGCAATCCTCTGTCAACTGATGCCATACAGATTTTGTGGCATCTAAGAGCCATCTGCAATAAATAAATGTGCATCTTTCAGAAAGCCAAATGCCATGAATTTTTGAAAAAAATAATACCTTAATGGAACAGTGTGTAATATTTAGGGGGATCTATTGGCAGAAATTGAATATAAGTATGTTTTCTTTAGCGTATTATCACCTGCAAATAAGAAAAGAAGAAGTTGTGTATTCCCTACTTTAGAATGAGCCATTTATATCTACATATAACGGGTCCTCTTTACGGAGTCGGCCGCCATGTTTCTACAGAAGCCCAGAAAGGACAAACCGAACTCTGGCTCTAGATAGGGCCGTTCGCATTTTCATGTTTTGCATTGGCATGACCTTGAGAGAGTTACAGTAGTGAAGTAGCCTAATAAAAGCATTTAGGCAGTCTACAGGTCTGAAAAGAGGGAAACATTTTTATTTTTGCAATTAGACTAATGGATAAAAGAGAAAACTACTACTAAAGACAGACTTTATCTAGATTTCTTAAAGCCAAATGAAGATATAGGTCCAAAACATTTGGTGCAGGTTGGCAGTCTGAAAAGCATCCAAGGCACTCTGATTGCGGGTCAAAAATCCTAAATTAGTGCATGGATTACCAACGCGTTTTCATCATGGTATAAAATGAAATGAGGACAGATGTTTGCATTAAACTTCTTCAAGAGGTTATGTATCAGACGGAACTTTAACCAAGAAACTACTTACAAGAAATAACATATACTGTAGAAATTCACACATATAATGAAAAATAGGGACATAGAAAAAAATCAAGGGCAATCTGATACTAATATTCAATGCTGTGAATGAACATTTAGCTCAAACAGCCCTACAATGGGAAAATAATCATAATGGATCACCGTCAATAGTACTAAAGAAATAGCAACGACTGTAATGACAGATTCTATGAGGAAGGTATAATGTTAGTATAAAAAGACATAATATAGTGATATCTTCACTAAACTAAATGTAGGAACATCACATAAATGCTCTCACATGATATATTAATTATTGAAAGGGAAAGAAGTCTATTTCCTTGTTAAGGCCCAGAATAAAAGTTGGCCTGAGGGTACTAAGCCAAAAAGTTTCCCATTGTAGGAGATTCCTGTTCTTTTGTGTTTATTAACATATTGAAAACTATTGAATCTACTTTCGCCTTCATCCAGAGTCGATATCCAGGCCCTATATCCACATGGAATCCTTATCAGTACTGGAGCTCAGCGAAAACGTCATCCTCAACTGCTCCCATGACAACGGAACCAGGACTGCATACAAGTGGTTCAAAGGTGGAAAGCCAGTGACCAATGTGACGAGGTTCGTGTTGTCACCTGACCAAAAGCTCTTGACCATCACACGGGTGTTGATGGCAGATGATGACATCTACAGCTGCACAGTCGAGAATCCTGTGGGCAACATGACAAGTGTGCCAATCAGACTGACTGTCTACAGTAAGTGATGCTAGCTAAGCTCTACACTGTGACATGGGCAGTACAATAAGAGGTAGATATGTTCTCTTTACATATTCATCAGGACAACACAGAAGAGCTGTCCATGTGGAAGCCTTGAAACACGTTAAGAAAACATTTTGTCTATGCTAGCTGAAAGGCAAAATGATAATTATAATTACAAATATAGATAGCTATTTCAACCCTTTTTCTATAGATGGGCATACTTCATTGCATCCAACAAGTAGTTTTTTTAAATTTTCACTCAAAGTAACAAATGTTAAAGGTATGATATGTCACATTTTTATGGTGTGTGTGAACACATGGCATTCAAATTTGGCTCCTGCTCGGAGAGAGAACGGTGGTTGTAAAGCTCTGGAGCCATGTCTAAAAGTAGCTTTACTTGCAGATTTGTAAATATATATTCAACAATCATATTCCGTAAAATACTTTTTGGTATGTTCCTGTAATCTGTAAATTTTCTTAAACTGTAATTTTTCATACCCTATCAGGAAGAAGTTCCCTCTATATCATCCTTTCCACTGGGGGAATCTTCCTCCTCATCACTTTGGTGACAGTATGTGCCTGCTGGACGCCTTCTAAAAAGTAAGAATTGCTAAATAGGCTTTTAAATCAATCCCAAAATCCCACAAGACTGATTTTAAGAAATCAGGCAAATGGAGTGCAAATAAAAGAAACGCCACCATCTAACATCAATGCATTGACACTATTTTGTCTTTGTTAGGCGAAAACATCCAGCTAGAAAGCCTCACTCCAGCTTTTATGACCAGTTTGATCACTCACCAATCAATCAAACAGGTATAGTATACTTTACACTGAAATAAATATTCTACGGTGACGACAGTTGAAACTGGAATGATAACAATTTCAAAAGAAAGCGATGTGTGTGAATGACAGTCCAATGTTTTATACTTCTCCACAGATGATGTGCTTCCAAAAAGGAGAGACCATAATGGAATAAAAGCTGTTACTTCACTTTACATCCTGCAGGATGTAAAGTGAAGTAACAGCGGTGACGACAGTTGAAACTGGAATGATAACAATTTCAAAAGAAAGCGATGTGTGTGAATGACAGTCCAATGTTTTATACTTCTCCACAGATGATGTGCTTCCAAAAAGGAGAGACCATAATGGAATAAAAGCTGTTACTTCACTTTACATCCTGCAGGAAAAGGTATTTCTTATCATCACTATGACTCTTATTACATTATGTGACTCACCAAAGGAAGTAAGACACAAATCTGAAGCAACACTATTGAAAAAAAGACTGTAATACACTGAACTTGATTTATGACACAAATTAGATTACAACTGGATGATGACATCTTGATGATGATGATGATGATGTATGAGGTTGACCGGACCATGGAGTTCTGGCTGATGTGCAAATTAAAATACAAGGATCCAAGAGCTATTTGAGCATTTATTGGGTCAGGGGAATGGATGAGTGGATGTAGGCGGAATGACGTTTTTTTTTTTCTTACATATTCTTCTTACATATTTCAATATATTGCCATGCATCCCATAACTAAGAACACAAAGTACATAAGTTAGCTTACATCATAAACGCATCCATTTCAGGAATCCTTCCTTCATCAGCTTTTATAACAAACACAAGTAAATACTGGATAACAAAAGATACAACCACTTTCTCCCCAAACTGTTAACACTTTGCCGGGTTTACTGGTTTCAAATTTATTCGAAAGGAATGTATTTCAAACCTAAACCATAGATTCACAATAGAAATTTAATTGTAGAATATGAACTTTCTTAAAATGGATAATTGTTGCAGAAAATTGATTTTTGCTGAAGTCTTCCTGTTTTGCAGGATCCTTCAATGGATGACTCATCCAGCAACAGCATTGGATCTCCTTCTGAGCTTGACAACCCTCCGTGCTACACCAGTTCTCCCAACTACAACGAAACTCATACCCATTCTAATGGGTCCCCGGCCCACTCTTCCCACAGGTATACCTGAAAGCCCATCAGTTTAAACGCTCCACATGCAGCAAGTGGGAGGTCGGTCCTACTGTATGCTGCTCCTGACACTGGGTGGAAACTTCCTGCTCATCGGCCCGGAGTTTGGGAAAGATCGCTTTAAAGATCTTGGGTTTTACAATAATGTAATTACTGCCTGTTGATATGTTTTTATTAAGTAAACTGTTACTATAGGTTGTTTTTAAAGTTAGAGACACAGCCTGTAGAGTAATATATATATATATATATATATATATATATATATATATATATATATATATATATATATTTTGATGTACCACTAACCACCATTGTTGTTGTTGGTTACTAGAACTACAAAATCAAACATTTTGGAACGGGCATGGAGTCTGCGTGAAGCTGAGGTGGGGTAAAAAAGATGCAACTATAGTTTGATAATGATACTGTTATGCTCAATTCAAAATCAACACCAAACAACATGGGGTTAGTTCATTATTAAGAAATTACAGATTAAGTGGTGTTAAAGAAAAAATCACCCTCAGAAATGCTACTTTATTACTCTTTTACAGTGTTATGTGTGATACTGTCTCTATTGTTGATGAAATGAAATGAAGCTGTAACATTTTGTGAAATAATGTAAATTACTTTTTTAGTTATACTAGATGATTTAATAGCATGTTTAGGTGGCAGACAGAGAAAAGCCCAGTGGATGGAGGGTATTTCAATTTTCTACTTCAATAAAATGTGAAATATTTCTCAGGTGTCTTGTAATATTTCCACTATGTTTCTTGAGTCTTTATGTAATTTAAGGCGTGCCTCTTCTCATACTGTATTTACTCAAATATTTTCATGCTTTATTATTTTTTCACAATCTTGAAATCTAAGTGCCTGCTCCATCTTCTCAACATCCACTCAATTTATTCCTTCAATTCAAAATTTAAATTAGATTTAAGTCACAAATAAGCATGCTGTTAATTAAACTAAATACTTCCACGTGCATTTCCATCTTCAGGACCATCGTGAAAACCATAAATGGACTTTGTTGTTGCTATTGTATCCATTGTATTCAAGATTCCGGCTCCCCTGTTTGGACAACTAGAGTTAAAACATCGCATATTGTGGAATCTTTAACAAGTCCAGACATAAAACTTTCATTAATCCAATGACCATTGGTTTAATTTTAGTCTCATGTTTGTCAATGTTTATGTTATAATGCATCTTACCTGACTAACCAGATTTTGTTTATATATTACTGAGTTCCTCGGCTAACCTTGGCACCACGTTTCACACAGTCTATCTTTGATTTAATGAATCTGCAAGTAGGAAAAATATGGCTATTCAACCACGTAGTAAAGGCAGACGAGTATTCTTTCTCGTACTTTTATTTTGTTATGAATGTAATGCTGATGGTATCAGTGTGTGCCTACCTTAGTGTGCAGTGATCATGCTGTTTTTGAAAGTCTCAAAGCCAACCAATATGGATCGAAGCAGAACATTTCCTTAAATAAAAAGTTGTTGTGAATTTTGGATATTATTACATCTATGTTTTTAAAATAACTTTTGACCTTTGGACTTTACAATGCTCTAGAGTTTTTGGAAATGTTTGGTTCACACAAGTTGGTAAGAATCGCACAGCTATTCTACAAGTATTATACAATTCCCTGCTGAGCCTGCAACCGGTAACAATAACTTTATCTTCATCTCTTTCTCATCTTATGCCGACCAATCGGCGTGGAGCTTTTCCATCTTTGCCGAGCGGCCAATCAGGAGGATTTTCACAGCTCACCCACTGCTACCTCCGACGCCGAACCGCCCATATCGGGAACGAGCGATGGACTTTGTGAAGTTAGCGGAGGGATCGACGTGAGACAACTTACGGTTTTTAAAATAAGATATGAACAAAGAGTATGTACAAATATAAGGAGATAAGATTAATTTAAGTATATTCACATTAAGAATGAACCCAGTTACCTGCATCTTGTTACTTACAAGGAAATGCAACTAAATTGTGTTTGAAATGTCTTTATTCTTTGAATTAAAGGGTGTCTGGAAAGATAATTAACTGAATACAATCTGACTGACTTTTATATGTAGCTATACGTTGAGGAAATTTTTGACCACATCCATACAAAAAAATATTTTTTACGGTACCAATTGTATATTATGTTTTATATTTAACAAAGTAATAACTCCTCCATTTGTACTTTCAAATAGGTAATTTATTAGAATTTTTAAGGTGCTATGAAAATATTTTTCTCAATAATTCAAGAGTATAACTGATGAATGAAGATGATAAATCTCTGACTCAGCACAAACTAAAAATCAAACAATTTTACTGTACCAATTGAATGATATTTCAAAGTAAAAGTACTACATTTATACCGAGAAATAACAAATAACTGAATATTTGAGGTGCTATAAAAAGTATTTCCTGGCATTCCCAGTGGAAAAAAAGCAGGTATCCTTAGGTCGCTGGTTCAATTCCAGCTCGAAGGATGTACTTATTGTTGTTGTCCGTTCAGAATGGAAATATGTAAATGGGGCATATTATCAGTCAGAGAAAGATGAACAGGGATTTTAACGAATTTAGTTGTCAATGTTTTTTTCAACTACGTTTTCCATTAAATGTATTCTTAAAATAAAACAACGCCAAGGATGGAATACTTGACGCCAAGTTTTCTGTTGAAAAATGATTTTAAGAAAAATGTGAGCTTCCAGTACCCTTCGATAGCTCAGTTGGTAGAGCGGAGGACTGTAGGCATTTCCTGTCATTAAGCAGGAGGTCGCTGGTTCAATTCCCAGTGGAAAATGAAAGTTGCAGGTATCCTTATGGTCGCTGGTTCAATTCCGTTCCAGCTGATTTAATGAAAAAAGGATGTACTTATTGTTGTTGTCCATTCAGAATGGAAAATGTCAATTTGGTGTATTATCAGTCAGAAAGCATGAACTGGGATTTTAACTGAATTTAGTTGTCAATGTTTTTTTCAACTACGTTTTCCATTAAATTAATTCCAAAAATAAAACAACGCCAAGGATGGAATACTTGACGCCAAATTTTCCTCCATTATTCACTGTATGTTTACCTCAGCTTTTTCAGCCTTTGGAAAACAAATTTGGGTTTGGAATCAGTTCCAGCTTTGATCCACCCGCTAAATAAATGTGAGCTTCCGGCTCCCTTCGATAGCTCAGTTGGTAGAGCGGAGGACTGTAGGCATTTCCTGACATTCCCAGTGGAAAATAAGCAGGTATCCTTAGGTCGCTGGTTCAATTCCGGCTCGAAGGATGTACATATTGTTGTTGTCCATTCAGAATGTAAATGGGGCGTATTATCAGTCAGAGAAAGATGAACTGCGATTTTACCGAATTTAGTTGTCAATGTTTTTTTCAACTACGTTTTCCATTAAATGTATTCTTAAAATAAAACAACGCCAAGGATGGAATACTTGACGCCAAGTTTTCTGTTGAAAAATGATTTTAAGAAAAATGTGAGCTTCCAGTACCCTTCGATAGCTCAGTTGGTAGAGCGGAGGACTGTAGGCATTTCCTGGCATTCCCTGACATTCCCAGTGGAAAATAAGCAGGTATCCTTAGGTCGCTGGTTCAATTCCGGCTCGAAGGATGTACTTATTGTTGTTGTCCGTTCAGAATGGAAAGATGTCAATGTGGTGTATTATCAGTCAGAGAAAGATGAACAGGGATTTTAACGAATTTAGTTGTCAATATTTTCTTTCGTTTCCGGCTCAAAAGATGTACTTGTTGATGTCCGTTCAGAATGGAAATATGTAAATGGGGCGTATTATCAGTCAGAGAAAGGTGAACTGCGATTTTACCGAATTTAGTTGTCAATGTTTTTTTCAACCACGTTTTCCATTAAATGTATTCTTAAAATAAAACAACGCCAAGGATGGAATACTTGACGCCAAGTTTTCTGTTGAAAAATGATTTAATGAAAAATGTGAGCTTCCAGTACCCTTCGATAGCTCAGTTGGTAGAGCGGAGGACTGTAGGCATTTCCTGTCATTCCCCCCCAGTGGAAAATAAGCAGGTATCCTTAGGTCGCTGGTTCAATTCCGGCTCGAAGGATGTACTTATTGTTGTTGTCCGTTCAGAATGGAAAAATGTCAATGTGGTGTATTATCAGTCAGAGAAAGATGAACAGGGTGTATTTTTAGTTTTTATTGAGTTTTTAGCACATCTCAACTACACATAGTAAGATCAACTTGCAGATGTTAATTCAGTGCAGATAAAACAAACATACAGTAATGTACAAACAATTATAACAAAAACGGAGCCTGTGGGAAAACGTGTTTGTAGATAAAAAGATGAAATACATACCTATGTAAAGATTAAGCGCAGCTCAAGTAGCTGCCTTACACTTGAATGCAAACAGACTGAGCCAGTGTCCTTAAAGTTCGTCTAAGTAAAGTATCCACTTCTGCCATCTCTTAGCATACAAATCTAACCTCAAACGTATCACACAAGTCAGTCGTTCCATTGTCCTTATTTCCTGAATGACATCAAACCATTGTTGTTGTTTAGGTGAATCAGGTTTATACCAGCTTCTAGTTATGGTTTTCCTTGCTGCTGTAAGGAGTACCTTTACCAAGTATCTGTCCCTCTGTAGAGTAACCAGTGAAATGTGACCAAAGTACAAGACAGTGCATGACAAAGGAATCTTATATCCAAGCACAATAATTAAGATTAAATGTACATCTTTCCAAAATGGCTTCAGTTTTTCACAACTCCAAAAAATATGCGTGTGGTGTGCTTCTAAGAAAAATGCAGCCACACTGTCTCCAACATGGTTGGGGTGGAAGATGCTTTACTGCTGATTTTAGGTGTAATAAAAATCCGCACTGGTTTTTTCCAGTTGAAAACCCTCAATTGATGTGAACTTGTGGAAGTATGGAAAGTTTCAATGTCGTATATTATACATCTGATGAAATGTCTACATTTAATTCTTTTTTCCCACCTTAATTTTAGATACAATGTTGAGTTGCCCTTACATTCCATAATACTGTCATAAAACATGGAGATTACTTTTACACTTTTACTATTTGGTTTATATGCATTGCAGGTGGCGTGTCCAGACATTTTTGATAGGGGTGGCACCAGTGGGGCACTGACATATGCAGGGGTGGCATGAAGTGTGAGCAGGAGCGCGCAGACATATACACTCACGTATGCACACCCACACCCAGGTGTCGGCATAGCATTAATTTACCATTTTTGTATCCACAACCCATATCTACTTCACTTACTAACACTGCAAGCAAGAACAGACCTACTAGTCACAACATTCAGGAAAAGGCAACATACAAATGTGATTGAAAACTACCATACTTTATTCTAACTTCAACAGTACATACAAAAAAGACAATGCACTTTCTGAAGACTCTGGGCAAAATATTAACTTAACAAAACTGTGCAAAACTTAACATGTGCAACAATAAAGTGCCAACAAAATAAAGTGCCAACAAAATTAAAATAAATAAGACTCTTTGGGCAAAATATGACCTTAACAAAACTTAACATGTGCAACTAAAGTGCCAACAAAATAAAGTGCCAACAAAATTAAAATAAATAAGACTCTTTGGGCAAAATATGACCTTAACAAAACTGTACAAAAAAAAAAAAGGTAAAGCATACATACTGTGCTGTGTATGTGACGGTAAGGGGCCTTCATCACAGGAATCTTCGCCTGCCTCTGCAATAACACATAGGTTGTCATTAGAATGATAATAAAATGTGCCTAAAATATTAAGCATATGATACTTCATATGAAAAATGAATTGTTAAGACATACCAATAGGTCCGAGCCCGCCAAATGGGGCTGCCACACCACTATCCCCCTGTGCATGGCCTGCAGGAACCTCTGGATTGTCAGCAGCACTGGACACACCTGAAGCAATACAGAGATTGTATCATTCATTTATATGTCAAATTGTCACATTTAGGCTTTTCACACCAGCATTGTTAAAAAATGTGTCTACACGCTTGTTAAAAAATGTGTCTACATGCTTAATGACAGTATATGCCACTGTAGTATAAGTGAAATATCCCAGTTCGAATCAATGCACATAATGTTTTAAAGAAGGTAAATTCATACATACCCTGATCTGTTTGTGATGTTGAGGGTCTTTCCTCTTTACATCCACATGTACATCCACAGAAACTGTGATTAAAATGATAATACAATCAGCCTTTCCTTAGTAAACTAAGTGGTATGTTACAGTCAAACCAAATGAGTAAGTTCAAACATGAGAACAAACTTGAACCATCAGGATTTCACATACCTATGTGTACAGCTGAAGCTGAAGCCTGGCTCTCATCCTCTGACTGACTGCTCTGCCCCTGCTCTGGCTCTATTTTGGATTTCTTCCTTATGAAGAAATCCTTAATATTCTGACCTCTTTTCATACTGTAATAGTCCCATAATGCACGACATTATTATATGTTGTACAATAGATAATTGTGCATACACACGAATGATATTGATGTTACACGGGTCTAACATAACAATGTTACGCAGTACAGAATAGCTAAATGTTAGCTTTAGCATCGTTGACAGTCAAAACAGTGTTTGCTAATGAGATGAGATGATGACAGCCTTGTGCCAATTACAATAAAAAGAAATAAAACAAGACAGGATAAACGTTTAGCTTATTACCGTTACAGCTTTTAACTACAGGCACAGTAAGTGTAGTGAAATGTAGGTTACTCACATCTTTCTCGACGACGCTCCAGAAACGTGTTGCTTCCATAGACAGTTTGTTTCACGTGTAGGTTTGCTCAAACTTCTTCTTATTCTGGACTTTTTTTTGCAGGCTACATACTACTTTAGCGCATCTCTGCTGCCTCTCAGGTTTGAGAAGGAACTGCAACTCTAAACAAGCGTGCAGTTTACATTCAGTGCCGTGGATATTGGGGTGGCACTTGGGGTGGCCAATCAGATTTCAGGGGTGGCCCGTTCCATTCCCTAGGCCACTCCCTGAACACGCCACTGATGTCCATTCAGAATGGAATTATTTATAATGGGTTTATTATCAGTCAGAGAAATTTCCATCTTCATTTCTTTATTATAATAATCTCTAAATTGTATATACCTAAATAAGTCCCGATTATGAAGAGAAAATGTTTCTTTTAGTTTTTGGAAAGTCTGGAAAACAAAGTTAATTCTTTGTTTTTTTCCATCAGTGTACACACTGCCTTAATACCTTTTACTCCCCATTGCTTAAATATGGCATCATTTTCTCCTGGTTTAAATTGAGTGTCAAAGGCTAACCATCTAAGTGCTTTCTGGTCTTTCCTTAGTTTGAATTGCCTTACAAAATCAAACCAAAACTCCAGTGAGCCAGAGGTTATTGAATCTATTTGACTTTTGACTAATAGGGGGATTTCTTTTTCTCCTAAAACCGACTGGATCTGATAACCCTCAACATATGTCTCAATTTCCTTCCATCTAGCAAAATAGTTATCATTACACCACAGAAAAAGGGGACGGAACTGAGCTGCATAAAAGTAATCTTTGAGATTTGGGAGTGCCATTCCTCCTTTATGCTTGGCTAACTGCAGTGTTGTGTATCTTATTCTAGGCTTCTTTCCATCCCAGATAAACCTAGAAATAAGTCTATCCCAGGTAAAGAATTGGTGTTTAGGAATCCCTACTGGCAAGCTTGAAACAGGTATAGCAATCTAGGCAACATGTTCATCTTGATTACATTTATCTTACTGCCAAAATCCAATGGATAGGTGGACCATCGTTCAATATCCTTTTTAATATTCTGATTAATCAAATTATAGTTTGCCTCGTATAATCTGTTCAAATTTTTTGTAATGATTACCCCTAAATATTTTATTTCTTCCATATCCCATTTTAAATCATGCCTATGTTTTATTTCTTCTGAAGGCTTGTAATTAAATGACAAAAGTTGTGTCTTTGTAATATTTAGTTTGTAACCAGCATAATAATTAAATTCTTCGAGGATGTCCATCAATATGGGGAACGACTTCTCAGGATCCACTAAATGGACCAAAATATCGTCCGCGAATAAACTAATTAAATGATCTCTATGTCCAATTGTGATGCCATGTAGTTGTTCATGTTGACGGATTGTCTGGGCCAGGGGTTCAATATAAAAAGCAAATAATGTGGGGCTGAGACAACAACCTTGTCTAGTTCCTCTTTGTAATTTAAATGATGGAGATAATGACCCATTAATTTTAATTTTTGCTGTTGGTTGTTGATAAAGTGTTCTTATTAAATCAACAGATTGCTCATTGAAGCCAAATCGATCTAAAGTTTGATACAGGAATTGCCAATTGACCCGATCAAAAGCCTTTTCAGCGTCGAGGCTTAGCACTACTGCCTTTTTATTTTCCCTTTCTATTCTATCTATCAAATGTAGAGTCCTTCTAATATTGTCATGCGTTTGTCGGCTTTTTACAAATCCTGTTTGGTCCTCGTCTATTAATTCTGGGAGAATATTCTCAAGTCTTTTTGCGATAATGGCTGTGTACATTTTATAATCTACATTGAGAATTGAAATGGGCCTATAATTACTACTATATTCCCTATCTTTGCCCTCCTTTGGGAGTACTGTAATGACTGCCTCATTCCATGATGGCGGAAGTTTACATTCTCTTTTAATCCAATTAAATGTTTTTAGCAGGAGTGGAGCTAGTTCTTCTTTAAAGGTTTTATACCACTCCGCAGGGAAGCCATCACTACCTGGAGTCTTACTTGATTTTAAGTTGCCAATTGCATTATTTATTTCTTCTAGTGTAAAATCTGCTATAATGAAATCATTTTGTACCTTGCCAATACAAGGCAAATCAAGCTCATTAAGAAACATTTGCATGGCTTCCACTTTGGTATCGGAGGTCTCTGTATACAATTGTTTATAATAATTTAGAAAAATGGTCTCTATTTCCTGTGGTTGATATTTCAAATGATTTGTTCAGAATGGCTCCCGTAGCTCAGTTGGTAGAGCGGAGGACTGTAGGCATTTCCTGTCATTCCCCCCAGTGGAAAATAAGCAGGTATCCTTAGGTCGCTGGTTCAATTCCGGCTCGAAGGATGTACTTATTGTTGTTGTCCGTTCAGAATGGAAAGATGTCAATGTGGTGTATTATCAGTCAGAGAAAGATGAACAGGGATTTTAACGAATTTAGTTGTCAATATTTTCTTTCGTTTCCGGCTCAAAAGATGTACTTGTTGATTTCCGTTCAGAATGGAAATATGTAAATGGGGCGTATTATCAGTTAGAGAAAGATGAACTGCGATTTTACCGAATTTAGTTGTCAATGTTTTTTTCAACTACGTTTTCCATTAACTGTATTCTTAAAATAAAACAACGCCAAGGATGGAATACTTGACGCCAAGTTTTCTGTTGAAAAATGATTTAATGAAAAATGTGAGCTTCCAGTACCCTTCGATAGCTCAGTTGGTAGAGCGGAGGACTGTAGGCATTTCCTGGTATTCCCTGACATTCCCAGTGGAAAATAAGCAGGTATCCTTAGGTCGCTGGTTCAATTCCGGCTCGAAGGATGTACTTATTGTTGTTGTCCATTCAGAATGGAAATGGGGCATATTATCAGTCAGAGCATGAACTGCGATTTTACCGAATTTAGTTGTCAATGTTTTTTTTCATGTACGTTTTCCATTAAATGAATTATTAAAATAAAACAACGCCAAGGATGGAATACTTGACGCCAAGTTTTCTGTTGAAAAATGATTTAATGAAAAATGTGAGCTTCCAGTACCCTTCGATAGCTCAGTTGGTAGAGCGGAGGACTGTAGGCATTTCCTGGCATTCCCTGACATTCCCAGTGGAAAATAAGCAGGTATTATACCAACTAAGGTTCTTCCGT